>NC_054386.1:55627787-55790287 GCF_017654675.1 Xenopus laevis | reverse complement strand
TATCTGGCCTGCTATAGAGGGCGCCCTCTAATGTCCCATGTGCTGCATAGTAATAAACATGAACAAACCTTTCCTAAAAGAGCTGCTGTTAAACACTACAGGTTCATAAATGGAAGTTTTTACAAATGGCTGAGAAATATAATGCTGCACTTCTAATGATTGTAGAAAAAGAAAAGTATGCAAAACATAAATATGATCATTTTAGGTGATATGGCTATTCTTATTGTAGTAACCTGCTTGTGTGGCCATTTTGGTTAAGGGCATTCCTGCTGTTTTGCCATTATCTTATGACTTACTCCTGTTCCTCTTCCTGTCTAAGCTGAGAGCAATAATGGGACAGGCCACACCCACCTGCCATTAAATGTACCAGAAGTTACTGTGCTTGTCTGGCTGCTTTGCCTGACTTTCAGAGTCAGTTATAAGTTTTGTATATGATAGTTAGACTCCAATGTCTCCTCCTAGCTGTAATCTTGCACCAATTAGCTTGTAGTAGTCTCTTAATAATGTGCTTACCTATAGTTCAACTACTACATAATAGCTTTAGCCAGAGACTTGGGACTGATCATGTGCACACACATTGTGTATAGTATGATGTGTAGGTTATATGAGCAGCCACTCCCGAGTACTGTGTGTAAACAAAAGGCTTCAGGACTTAAACTTCACCTCCTTTCGTGAATTTGTGTCTTTTCACCGCTTCGGGACTTCAGCTTCGTCTTTTCGGCACTTCCGCATTTGGTAATATGAGAAATGGCCGCACGGCTCGGGCGCTCGTAAAGGGGACCCGGCTCTTTGAAAAATGCAGCACTTCTGGGCCCCCCTTCAGGCCCTCGAACACTTGTCCCCCCCGTGCCAGCGGCCCTGGACATGCATGCGACATGGGCGCAGTTGTGCTCTCTGCTCTAGTGTTGTGCCCCCCTCGACCCACTCTGGTGTGAAAGGGTTAAGCACTGGGCAGGTAAGGGGACGGCATCATTAGAGTCTTTTGTTATAAATAAATATAAAGCATTGTATAGCTTGTTGCTTCTATATAAATAGATTATGATCCCCTAAAATTGCCCCTGCCTAAATGACCCCCTTTTGTTTACACACAGTACTCAGGAGTGGCTGCTCATATAACCTACACATCATACTATACAGAATGCGTGACTGTGCACATGATCAGTCCCAAGTCTCTGGCTAAAGCTATTATGTAGTAGTTGAACTATACCGACCATCATTTTGGAAATAAAAAGAGAGACACAAATTTTTTTGCATGTAGTGCAGCAATTTTTTTTGACCACACCCATTTTGTGGCCGCACCCCCTAATTACCATGTTCATTTTACAAAGTTTGACAGGTTATAAAAATTTTAAAATATTTCTCCTTATCTAAACTGTTAAAATTACTTATTTTCTTATAAAATTGTTATAAAGCATCTTAGTTGCACTGGCCTCTGTACTGGCCTCTCTGCCAAAAGCCAATTAAGTTAGAAACTTTGTTTCTTTTTCTGGCTGTTCATTGCAGAGAAAAGAGGGACTTTCCAGTACAAATGAGGGACCTCAAGTTGAGCTGTCAAAAGAGGGACTGTCCCTCTGAAAAAGGGACAGTTGGGAGGTATGTGTGCACATGATCAGTCCCAAGTCTCTGGCTAAAGCTATTATGTAGTAGTTGTACTATAGCTAAGCACATTATTAAGAGACTACTACAAGCTAATTGGTGCAAGATTACAGCTAGGAGGAGACATTGGAGTCTAACTATCATATACAAAACTTATAACTGACTCTGAGAGTCAGGCAAAGCAGCCAGACAAGCACAGTAACTTCTGGTACATTTAATAGCAGGTGGATGTGGCCTGTCCCATTATTGCTCTCAGCTTAGACAGGAAGAGGAACAGGATTAAGTCATAAGATAATGGCAAAACAGCAGGAATGACCTTAACCAAAATGGCCACACAAGCAGGTTACTACAATAAGAATAGCCATATCACCTAAAATGATCATATTTATGTTTTGCATACTTTTCTTTTTCTACAATCATTAGAAGTGCAGCATTATATTTCTCAGCCATTTGTAAAAACCTCCATTTATGAATCTGTAGTGTTTAACAGCAGCTCTTTTAGGAAAGGTTTGTTCATGTTTATTACTATGCAGCACATGGGACATTAGAGGGCGCCCTCTATAGCAGGCCAGATACTTTGCCTTAGCCATGTGGAGCAGAGCTGGCCACTTCTCATCTTGTTTGTATATGGCAATAAGCTTTGTTCTTATTGGTTCAGGAATGTGACTTACAGTGTTGCTTCACAGAATGGTTATTTTATCTGTTTTGTGAAACAAAACTGTCATTTTGTGGAAAGAATGAATCCTGTACTATAAAATCTTGCTTTGTGTCACAGATATCTATTTTGTCAGTCAAATCTAGCTTGTCATGCACTAGTTACTTACACTATTATATATTATGTCCAACTTTGTTTTTACATAATTCATTCTGTAAGTAACTTTGCACATAAGTGCGTCCGTTACATGGAGGTCATACATTTGTGAGACAGAATGCTTGTTAAACTGTACAGAATGGAGTTTGTGATATAATGACATCCTTTTGTGCACTAACCAGATTTTGTTTTCATTCTTTAATAGAAATAAGTCTTTTGTATATTTTTTTTATCTGTGTATGGTCACAAATACTTATATAACATGAGAGACATTCATTCTGTGTATTAGGGATTTTTTTGTATACAGAATGTATTTGGGACAAACGGCACCCCATAAATTTCATGAATAAATATCGAAAAATGCACAGAAGAATGGCACAAATGCAATTTTTGCTAGCAAGGGTTACAATTCACAAGGCAGTGTAATAAACGTGATTTCTAGCCTTACTGGGCCAGCATTCTTTCTGAGGGGGGAGAGGATGAATCTGCAGCACCATCGTCTACCGTCCATCATGCCTGTTAGCCGAGTTCAAACAAAGTATAATGGCGCCTTTCGCCGCTGCCTGCAATTGGCTGCTGTCATCTGTCCCGTAGGGCACACAGGGCACGTAACAAACGCTCCCTCTCCCAGTCCCACCTGTCGCCGCACACTCTCTCAAACCCCCACCCCCTTAGTATGCTACTATTTACACAGCCAGCAAAGAGAGAAAAAAAAGAAAACAGATGCTGCCCTGGGGGCGGGCTTCAGAGCAGTTTGTCGGGTCAGTGTTACTGCGCGCATCTGGAAACATTGGTGAGGGAGAAAGGCAGCAGATCCTTGCTCTTGCTTTGATGCGGCTGTGCGGGGCCCTCATGGGTGCGGGGCCCGATTGGGCGCAATAGGTCCAATCGGCCTAAGACCGGCACTGCACACACAGTGGGAGATGTCCGAACCTGTACTTACCTTTCCTTCCTCCTCTTGTCCTCGTGCCGTGTAGCTCCGCCCCTTTTATGACGCGACTCCGCCCCTTTTATGGCGCGGCCCGCCCCCCGCTGGCTGGTAAAAAAAAATTCAAAGGTGGCAACCCTATTGGACAAAATTAGCCTAAGGCCGGCACTGTTTGCAGAGGTCTGGATTGGCCGCACAATGCTCTAAAATGCTCCCTGACGGTTGTGCATACTACTGAGGAAGCAGGCCCTGCTGGGCCCCCTGAACCTCGGGCCCCCCGCGACTGCGGGGTCTGCTTCCTCGGTAGTTACGCCACTGGCAGCAGCTCTGAGGTGTTGCTCCACACCTACTTTTAACTATCCTTAATTAACACTAACTGCCTTTAGCTTGGCAGCTGCAAAACCCTTACATGGAGCAATGGATGGAAGCCCACCCTGCTCTCTTCCATCCACTCCAGGGACCCTTAATCCAGCTTTTACCAAGCCGGTTCAGAATTTCCACAGCTTTACTTGCTGCAGCACCACACTTTTCCCTGGAGTTTTGATTTCACCAGCTTAATGCTGATGAAATACATACAATATCGTGCCCTTTAGACACCCATATCTTACAATATATATGTATATATATATATGTATGTATGTTTGTATGTATGTATATGTGTATATATATGTATATATGTATGTGTGTATATATATATATGTATGTATGTATGTATGTATGTATATATATGTATATATATATATATATACACACTAGCTTTCCTTGCTGCTTCCCAGAAAGTTATGGTGTGTCTAAAGCAGGTACCAAAATAAGCTATTAAACAGATGGATGTACATTAAGGTCTGTATACTGTATATCATTTAGCAGTTCTGGCTTGATTTCAAACCAGACAAGAATCTGCAGGCAAGCAACTCTGGTCAGGTTTGCAAAGTATCTATGTTATTTATTAATCTTGGAAGCACACAAACGAGTTCTGAACAGGATTTCTGGGGATTGAATAAGGAAGCCTGCTCCTGCCTATGTGAACTGGGAACTTATAGCTCTCAGACAGAACATTTCAAGCTGCAATGGAGGAAAACACGTTGCATTGTATTAATATTAAAATATACTGTAATAACATTGTGCCTTCTGAAAAGGTGAACTAGGGCTCACCTGTAGACCACACAAAGCAAAGCTGAACTATAGGCTACTGTAATTTGTAGTAGCGCATAGGACAGCTGACCAGCAGCAACTCCTATTGGGAATGACTGGATTAACCACAAACTGACTCCTACAGTATGTTCAGGGCCAGAACTAGGGGTTAGAGATGTCGCGAACTGTTCGCCGGCGAACTTGTTCGCGCGAACATCGGGTGTTCGCGCTCGCCGGAAGTTCGCGAACGTCGCGCAACGTTCGCCATTTTGGGTTCGCCATTGTTGGCGCTTTTTTTTGCCCTCTCACCCCAGACCAGCAGGTACATGGCAGCCAATCAGGAAGCTCTCCCCTGGACCACTCCCCTTCCCTATAAAAACCGAAGCCCTGCAGCGTTTTTTCACTCTGCCTGTGTGTGCTGAAGAGATAGTGTAGGGAGAGAGCTGCTGCCTGTTAGTGATTTCAGGGACAGTTGAAAGTTTGCTGGCTAGTAATCGTTTTGATACTGCTCTGTTATTGGAGGGACAGAAGTCTGCAGGGGTTTGAGGGACATTTAAGCTTAGGTAGCTTTGCTGGCTAGTAATCTACCTTCTACTGCAGTGCTCTGTATGTAGCTGCAGTGGGCAGCTGTCCTGCTTCTGATCTCATCTGCTGACTGCTGCAATAACAGTAGTCCTTGTAAGGACTGCTTTTATTTATTTTTTTGTTGTTTTACTACTACTACTACTACTACTATAAGAGCCCAGTGCTATTAGTCTAGCAGTGTTGGGGAGTGGGACTGGTGTGCTAATCTGCTGCTCCTAGTAGTTCAGCAGCACCAACTTTAATTTTTTTTTTTTAATATTCATTTTTTTTTATTTTACTTTTTTTTATTTTACTACCGCTGTAGTAGTGTATAAGTTGACCTTTTAGGCATTATTTGCCCTGTAGGCATTATTTGCACACTGTTTTCTTCAACCCGCCATCTAGCTGTGTGACCTTGTTCACATTCTGTCTAAATATCCATAATATTACCGTCTCCAGAAAAAACACCGGAGTGACTTTTTTCAAGCAGCCATAATATATTTTACGTAATCCGTATCCACTGCTGTAGTAGTGTATACGTTGACCTTGTAGGCATTGTTTGCCCAGTTTTTTTGGCCGCAGCCACTGAAGCACAGAGGCCAGAAAAAATATGCCATATAAATGCTGAAAATAGTCATTTTTTGCCATACGTTGACTCAACGTATATGGCAAAAAATTACTATTTTCAGCATTTATATGGCATATTTTTTCTGGCAACTGTGCTTCAGTGGCTGCGACCAAAAAAACTGGGCAAACAATGCCTACAAGGTCAACGTATGGCAAAAAATGACTATTTTCAGCATTTATATGGCATATTTTTTCTGGCAACTGTGCTTCAGTGGCTGCAACCAAAAAAACTGGGCAAACAATGTCTACAAGGTCAACGTATGGCGAAAAATTACTATTTTCAGCATTTATATGGCATATTTTTTATGGCAACTGTGCTTCAGTGGCTGCGTCCAAAAAAACTGGGCAAACAATGCCTACAAGGTCAACGTATGGCAGTTGTTTAAAGAGAACAGTAGATTACTAGCCAGCAAAGCTACCTAAGCTAAAATGTCCCTCAAATCCCTGCAGACTTCTGTCCCTCCAATACAGAGCAGTATCAAGCAGATTACTAGCCAGCAAACTTACTATCATCTGTCCCTGAAATCACTAACAGCTCTCCCCCTACACTATCTCTTCCAAGCACACCCAGGCAGATTTTTCAGATACATTTTTGCCCTTGATCCCCCTCTGGCATGCCACTGTCCAGGTCGTTGCACCCTTTAAACAACTTTAAAATCATTTTTCTGGCCAGAAATGTCTTTTCTAGATGTTAAAGTTCGCCTTCCCATTGAAGTCTATGGGGTTCGCGAACCGCTCGCGTTTTTGCGCAAGTTCGCGAATATGTTCGCGAACTTTTTTTCCGACGTTCGCTACATCCCTACTAGGGGTAGGCAGAAGAGGCAGCTGCCTAGGGTGCAACGATTGGGGGGCGCTGGGCAGCTACCTCTTCTGCCTACTCCTAGACCAGACTTGGCACTATTCCCCGCCTGGAAATAGAAACCAGCACCGACTCCTGCCTGTCCGACTGGGGCAGTCGGTGTGCACCGCTATTTATCCTTTGAGATGCTGAAGTGCAACCAGAGAATGCTGCTTCCGTGTGCACGAAAGTTGTTACTGCGCATGCGCACACGAGCATTGATGCCACTAACACGCATGCAAGTGCTGATGCTGCGCATGCACACGCGAGCGACACTGATGTGCGTGAGACGGAGATGGGGGGCGAACTAGCCGGCTGGGCTGCCAAGGGCGCCCAGCCGGACAGGCCCGCCTCTGAGTATGTTTATATTTAATGATGTATTAGTCATTCCAGAAGGCAGGTGTGGAGATATGTCATAATTTGTCTTAAAATTAGGAAATTATTGCAGAGTATTCCAGTCTAAATCGATTGAGGTTGCAGAGCAGGGGGCTAGAAGGATGACACCTGGGGACTTGGTTGCTATTATGCATTGGCTGGGCTCTGTCTCTAACCATTATTACCGTAGGCATTCCTAGCCAGTACTAAATGATATATGTTCCTACTACTCTAAATTGCCTTTAGTTATTGACTGGAAAGAGATAGATAAGCAGGACCAGATAAATATTCCTCAAGTAAGGAATTCTGTCTCACTAAAAAGAGCTAATAATGCCATGTCTTATATATGTCCCATATATATATAACTCTGAGCTGGTGCACTCAAAAATCCATAGTCACTGCCTGGGTGCTGGTTACAAATCCATAAATATACAAAGCTTCAAAAGAATCACACTCACAGGACTTGATTTAGTTAAAAAACATGTGGTTTAATTCAATGTTTTGGCTCCTAACTCAAGCCGTCATCAGGAAGTGCAAAACACAACAAACAACAACCCTTTTTAAAGACCCAAATGGTGCCAAAGCCCGCCATGACGTCATAGTATGGTGTGTACAATCATAGTGGCAACGTTTCATAATCTCAGGACGTGAAAATCTATAAGTGTGCTTAAATCATACAGTTAAAATGCAGCCGCAGCTCCAGGGCCAAAGTGAACATCTATAAGTAGCACCCAAACCCCATGGTATTACCGTAATTAGTGTTGTAGTTTAAAATAATATTAGGGGCATTGCCACCTATTTCACATCCAAGTTCCAAAAAAGAAACTCATTACCTAACAGGCATGTTTCAGGGGCTGCTGCCCCTCCCGCTCTGCGCTTCTAACTTGTAGCGCCGGAGTGGGTCGCATCGCTAGTGCAGTGATCGCTATTGTGCTTGCTGCACTTGAAGAGCCAAATTTCTATTTTAAAAGTTCAGCTCTTAAAGTTACCAGAGGTGGCTTTTTTGCCTCCCCTGGTAACTGGCCGCTCCGTGTCGCTTACTTATTTTGTCGCTGCTCATGCAGGACACAAGACCACATAAAAAAGCTGAGGAATCTCTCCTGGATCGAATCAGCACCTGTCAACGCCAAAGTCTCAGCTGGCTTGCACTCGCACCTGGTCCATCTGACGTGCCGCGCATAGCCCCGCCTCCTCCTACATCGCAAGCAGGACACTTGGTGGCCAGCTATAAGCCACCTCTCCTTGAGTCAGCCAGGGTTTGTAGTACAAAGTACCATCTGGCACTTGCCTTCCAAGGGCCCTATTAGGCATACCCCTTTTTAATGTGGAGACTAGTCAGCCAATCTCTGCCAGTAAATCTGCAGTAGGAGGAGAATGTAAGGCACAGCATCGACCCACTTAAATTCCCTTCATGGGTTAATGTCCCAAAGCGTTTAGACAGATTCCTATATCCTTATTTCCCAGAGGATGTTCTGCTTAGTGGAATGTGTAACTGCGTAAAAAAGATTTTTTTACTATCATATCACTCCCATTTCATGATAGACTGGTGTGTATTGAAAGTATCCAATCTCTCCCCTCTCAAGTGTGTGTAGGTATCGCTAGCTGCTAATTGTGCATTCATTTAATTCTCATAATATTTGTCAATGTTTCGGTCTCTCTCTTTGGAGACATACAGGAATAAACTAGGGATCATTGTACAAACAAATATTGAAAAACCAAATCCGCAAAATCTCACTGACTACATAAATAGGGAAAATATGCATATGTAAATCAGACCCTAACATGAGCAGAGCTATCCACAGATGTGGAGGAAACCAGTATCCCCCAACAGCCTCTGTCTGAATATCTACAATAAACCATAACCCCCAATTATTCTTACTTATACCTAGGACAGTTGAATGTTGTGAGGTGTTTGGATGGACCAGGAACAATATGGGCATAACAACTGCGACCTAAACATTTTGATAATCCAGTTGGGAATCTTGAGGGTATAATATACTTCCAACAGCTAGCAATTGTAACATTATTTATTTTGTATATTTATATATTTGCCAACTGTGAGGAGCAGTGAACTCCGTGTTTGACTGGCTCACTGGGATACCAGGAAAACTCTGCTTTTCTAACCATTTGGTTATTTCTTGTTCATACTCTATTTTTACTGTATATGGGAACAAAAGGGTTATATGGATGGAAGGATAGAGAACAATATGTACATAAAAGAGACTAGTATAATAAAGAGGTTGAGTGAGGAGACTAGGAAAAATAGTTGGGTGAGTGAGAGTGAGCCTATGATCTATGGTTTTCTGGTGGGCCCCGGCATACCAGTCCTACACTGAATAAACTTCATGCTATTAAATCTACTTTTATATCAAAATTCAAACTTGAATAAACACAGTTACTTTTATAAAACATTTTCTCTAAAAACAAACACTGTTTTGTTTATTTGTAAGTTAACACAAAATATATCTGAAACAAATTTAAAAGGCATGGAAGGGTATTATGTCATTGTTAATACATTCTCCCTTATGTTCACATATTTGGCCTTTTCCTCCAGCTTAAAACATTTCAGTGTTATTATTATATTGGTACTAATATATAGCAAGGTGCTGGAGAATTCATGAAAAGTCCAATATACAGGCATGATACGTTTAATATCTTCAGTTATGTAACAACACTGTTAAGCTTTTTCTGGTAATAAACAATAGATTAGATGGACAGGGCATGCTGTACTTTTGCTAACGCATGTAAACAAACCCAAATGAATGTGCTTTTTACTTACAATGCAGTGTTTCTCCCCAGAATTCCTGCATAATTGCAAATGCTAGATAAGTAGTGCCTGTCTCAACTCGCACATGATTTACAAACAATATTTACAAATTGGTAAATCACATGCTAGTTACACTTCAGGTTTGCTGGCGTCAGTGGGTGCTGGTTAGCGTGCATTCCGTTGGATGTAAGTGAAGTTGTGTGTGTAGGTGCAACATGCAAAGGGAGCCCCAGAAATGCTATCTCCTTAAGGTTAGTGTTAATTCCAGGGCTCCCTCGAGTCCATGTGCCCTGTACTTTGCACCTTGTACCTTATTCAACAAGTGGAAGCAACCAGCACAAGTTTGAAGTATTGACGAATGTGAATAGAAACATGTAACTTTGGGAATAATATGTAAATTAACAAAATTCTGAGTTTTGCTCCTGCACTTGAATGTGGGTCCTCTGGAACTTGGTGCAGTGGAATGACATAAACCTCCACCAATCAGCAGAAGTTAAAAGCTGTTGCTCGGAACTGTAATTCTCAATAAATGTAGATGGGTTATACCACCGATGATTATCTTTGGTAATAGTGTAGCCTGGGACCTGGGGCAAAACCAATTTTGTAGTTTTATATACAGTAAACTAAGACTGACCAATTATGATGTCCAATGATTAAAAACTGCTGCCATTTTCTATTATGATAGAACATCTATCTAGCTATCTGTGTCAAGGATCATCACAAGTAGTGCAATTAGGTAAAACAACAACACTCTACTGGTTTTACACATTTTTGGGATTGTTCATTCTGAGTCAAAAATAATTCCTTTTAAAACCTTTATAAAAATAGCATAAAAATTAGAATAAAAAGTAAAATTATTATAAATATAGCTGCAATGCACAAATGTACAGACTGTAGGTGGGTTGTGACACAGTTTGCTTCCAGAACAACTCATGCCAAATTAAAAGCCATTTGCTCCCAACTGTTTAGAATGCAGCCTTTCCAAAAAGTTAAGCAGAGGTCAAAGGGTAGTAGTAGCTTTAACTTTGGATGACAACACCTGTTTAAACCTTCTTTTCAGTTCCTGAATGTTTGGCGACCTTGGGCGTCCAAGATGAAGGCCTCTTCTCTTTTCCCCATTGCAGCTGAAGATCATCTTTCCCACTTCTTGGCACAGCTGGTAGAAAGCACTGTATACCCCTTCATAGTGTTCTCTGGCGGATACCTCTGCATAGAAGCCTCCCAATTCCTTGGCCAGTAGAAGACCCTCATCAGGAGCCACCTGCCTAGCTCTCAGGAGGTCAGCTTTATTCCCCACTAGAAGAAGCGGTATCTTGGTATTAGGGTGAATTTTGCGAAGGTGTTGGTACAAAGGTCTGATTACCTGGAAACTATTATAGTCTGTAATGGAGAAGACAAACACATATCCATCTGCCCAGTAGATAGATCTGTTGATTTGCTCCTGGCATGAAATACAGTCTGAATCATCCTGTGGAAGAAATAAAGACTTTAAAAAACTCATCAAGTACAACATTCAATGATTTCCCTAGTATCAGACCTGCACAAATATGCCCAATATATGGCTGGGCAGTTTGGCTTATTTATACAATACTGCTTGGCAGGAAGTTCATCTAAGGCACCTTCAGTGGACTGTTTTGACAATACAGATAATCCTGTAATTTTTTTTACTGTATGTCATGGTTGGTCATTTGCCAATAGCCTATCAATTTGGCTTCCACACAGATCCATTTAATGGCAAAAATAAGCAAAATTATGTAATGTGGGCATTAATAAGATTAGATCTACCTGTTACTTCTATGTCTGCCACTTGCACCACATTTTCCATTGATAACTATTTGAAACAGTCACAAATTAGGGATGCTCAATCTAAAATAGCCATGTGGCTGTTTAGCTACCTTAAATTTCTTTTTTCACCCTATTTACTTCTTTCCTGTTCTCTAGTCTACAACCCTCTTTGATGCTTCCACCTTCTTCATGTATATAACACTTCTCCATCTCTTCTCTCTTAGCATTTCTTTTCTCTCCTTTTATCTTCTATATGCTCTTTTAACTTGTGTTTTTGTAAGCTCTCCATTTTATTTCCATGCAGAAGTAGCGTGGAGCAGGAGAAAGCTCTGGTATTACAATCAAAATGTTCTGGGATTACAAACTCTTGCATCCCCCTGAGGGGATGCTTTTTTTTCTCCAAAAATAAAGATGTGTAGGGTTGGAATCTCTCCCCCAATTCCAGCACTGGCTGACAGCTTCCCTACATTACTCAAGTAGTGGGCTAAATTGGGATTATCCAATATTTTGGCCTTTGCTGATCCTTAAGAGATTACCCAAATCCGTGGCCCGACAGGATAACCAACCTCCTCTATCAATAACTAAATGAGCCCATTCATATATCAGTCACAGGGTAGGGGTGATTTAGAGCTTAAATGGGCAGTAGACTGCAGACTGAGTCAAGATTGTCCATATTGGAAGCCAATGTCTTACCAATTCTGACCTTAAAGGACCAGTAACATCAAAAAATGAAATAGTTTTAAAGTAATGAAAATATAATGCACTGTTGCCCTGCACTAGTAAAACTGCTGTGTTTGCTTCAGAAATATTACTATTGTTTATATAAATAAGCTGCTGTGTAGCATTGGGGGCAGTTATTCAAAGGAGAAAAGGCTCAAGTTACACAGCAGATAGCAGATAAGCTCTGTAGAACATAATGCTATCTGTTATCCATTATTTATCCTGTGCCATATAGCCATTTTTCAATTTCAGCCATTGCTACTCAACAGCTTGTTTATATGAACTATAGTAGTGTTTCTGAAGCAAACACATCAGTTTTACCAGTGCAGGTCAACACTACATGATATTTTCATTACTTTAAAACACTTTCAGTTTTTGGTGTTACTGTTCCTTTAAGAATATGTTTAAAGGACCAGTAACATCAAAAAATTTTTTAAAAGAATTAGTTAGAATACAACGAAAAAAAACACCAAGAGAAATAAAATCTTAAAATAGCAAAGCTTTTATCATGAAATAACTTACAGAAACTCTGCTTCCGCTCCTCTTCAGAAAAGGCGACATTCATACTGTGGCGCTCTATTTCTCGTCCCTGGCTATTCTATTGACAGTGTTTCCTCTGCCCCCATCTCCTTTTCCAGCTCTCGGTGCCGATACCTCTTCCTGCACTGCGATATCAGTCGGCAGCTGCGAGTGTCGCAAAGAAACAGGACTTCTTCACCAGCCTGAATGAGTCCCCGGGCTCCAGCACCTGATGGTGGTGATGGCCGTGTGGCACAGTGGTGTTGGAGGAGCATGGCACGCTGTTCATAGTATGGTACGTGGCATCTGGCTTGAAGGGATGGCTCTTGCCTTGGGACACAGCGATGTCAACCGCAGCGAATGCTTCTGCTCGGGTCAATAGGGTCTCATCCAGGCTGGCGAAGAAGTCCCGTTTCTTTGCGACACTCGCAGCTGCCGACTGATATCGCAGCGCAGGAAGAGTAATCGGCACCGAGAGCTGGAAAAGGAGATGGGGGCAGAGGAAACACTGTCACTAGAAAAGCCAGGGAGGAGAAATCGAGCGCTGCAGTATGGATGGTTGCCATGTTGCCTTTTCTAAAGAGGAGCGGAAGCAGAGTTTCTGTAAGTTATTTCATAATAAAAGCTTTGCTATTTTAAGATTTTATTTCTCTTGGTGTTTTTTTTCATTGTATTCTAACTAATTCTTAGTTAGTGTTCCCCATGACTACTGCAATTATATTTGTAGCCTTTTTTTTAGTCCATGCTACCTGCTAAGTAATCTCTAGAAAGTATTCTTAACCAATGCACTCATTTTTCTGCCATGACTTGCGTGTGGCCTGTAAGTGATTACAAGTAGATTATAAACCCTGGTGTGATTGTGTGCAACCCCTTTGAGAAAAGACATTTTGACAGACAGAAGGAATCTTAGTCCTGGCAAAGGGGTTATTTTTCTGCAGTATCAAATGTGCTCTCTTGTCTTCACTGTAACAGTCTGCAGGACATTGCTGTTGAGGGAACAGATCAGAAGGGGTTATACAACTTTGTTTTCAAAACCCCTTTAGATGTATGAATTGAAAAAAACAAACAGATGCTGTGCATGGTCATGAACCAGTGTGATAAACAGTAACATATGTTAGTACATGTTACACGCAACAGGCACGCACCTAAAGTTTGTTTTGGAGATTGCAGTGACCCAGTACATGGTGCTGGGGCCTTAAGTAATGATATCAGAGAATATGGCCAAGTAGGGGCTTAAGTGGGGGTATAGATATCACCAGATATACATAGATATTGCTATTACTTTGAAGGTTTTAACCCATCTGGGAAAAAGCTTCACACTCTACAAATTCCTGAATTACTGAATTGAGCTGGAAACCAAAGCATAGAGCTTCATAGTTATGTGAAGGATGTTTTATAAAACTGGAGTGCCGAGATAATCATATTGCTTATTTGTAAACACTTGTAATATAATATACATCACATATAGTAAGCTGAATTATACTTAGCAGTTTTTTTACACAGATTTAAAACGCCAGAAACTGTGAGGTGTGCCATTACTATTATAACCAATGGAATTCCAATAATTAAAAAAAAAAGAACAGTATGTGGGCCCGAATTCTCAACAGAACTATAGAATTGTTTAAAGTAGCAAATTATGTGGTCCTATATGAGGCAGCAACTTACAGGGTCCCATGTTAACAAGGGTTGCCTAACATATTGACATCCCAGTGAATTTGGGTTGCATTGCCCTTTAGCCATTCACATTACAAGTCATGACTGCGATACTTCTCCCGATCTGATCCTTAACATGAAAGAAAACTGAAATGTCTTCAGTGCACTCTTGACATCCATTGCAAAACAAATGCCTGCTTTTATAATAAAATTGTCATAGATGGCACAGCTAAAATTTGCTGTAACATTTGGGGCTATAGAATTGGAGCTGAACCTTTCCCAGAATAAGGCTAAGTGACAGCTGAAGGCTTTTGGAGGGCAGGGTGGCACTGCTGTCTGAGCTTAACAGGTGATGGGAGTTGACTGTGCTGTTGGTGACCTCTGCGAAGAGACCATATATGCAGGCATTATGTTAGTAACAGTTCATGGGATGCGCATGGTTCATTCCTAATATCTCCAGACTGTCAGCAGCTGTTTATATCAGGCCTGGGATAGTCCGTGAGAACATAAAGTTTTCAGTCTCAGAAGGGTGACGTAAGGGAAAACTCTTCCTGTCTAAGGTTATTGCCTGCAGTGTCAGATACACTTCTTATTAGTGGGAGCTCAGCTCTGCCAAAGCACTTTAACTCACAACTGAATGCCTGACTTCCCACAGTGACCTCTAGCTGAAATACCAATAGATTTTGTGGGTTAAAAGTTTAATAAAAGGAAGGGCTCCCCCATATTTACAGTTACAAATGTCAGATTTCCAAGTCATGTGCAATATGGAAGTTATTCCCTCTTCTCAAATTGCACACAGGCAACTAGGGTTGCCATCTATTCTAGAAAAGAATATTGGTGTTATATATTAATCTCAATTCCCTATTAATAACATTGGCATTAAACATAATTTTTAGGCTGGTTAAATACCAGGCGGTAACCTACAAGCAAATAATTAGTAGACTATAAGGACTAATGTAGCTGTAGTTTTGTGCCATTTCTAAACCATTTTAGATTAAGGGTTCATCTCCACCACACCTGACTGACTCACTAGACAAGAATGTGAGGGCTCATTCATGCTACATCCTTGAGCATAGATTGTATATTCCTCCATGTCTGTGTAAGTTACCTCTGGTTCCTCCAAAAATACCCTGGTAGGTTATCTGGTTACTAATGAAACTATTGTGCATGGTACTTTTTCAGCTCTCTGATTCTGGGGGTGCGGTAGTCTCCTGCTGTGGAGCATATTTTTGTCTTTGTCTTAAGGAGATAAATTTATAGTCTAAGGGGCAGATTTACTAAAGGGCGAAGTGACTAACGCTGGCGACGATTCGCCAGCATTACTGCTTTCAGTGACTTTGCCGATTTACTAACGGGTGCATGTATCACTTCACTAGCAAAGGAGATTGACGCTAGCGGTGATTCACACTCTAATTCACTAAAGTGTGAATTTTACTGAATGTTACCTCTTTCGCCAGACTTGCCTTCACCAGCTATGACCAGGTGAAGTGCATAGAACTTCCTCAATTTTCAGTTACTTCATATATTTTGAGTAGAAAAACTTCTAAGTCCAACTTGAAAAAGGGCCCTTGTTGCACAAAACATGTTGTGTGGATGCACAATAAATACTAAATAGCAGGTATTCTGCGTTTTGCTGCTTCTTCATTCGCTCACTCTACAAGTTGAAGTTAATCCTGTGGTTGCTAGTGACGGAGCACCAGTGTGAATCAAGATTATTGCTCTAGATAGTGCTCTGCGGTTGTGTGTTACTTCTAAATGTAACTCAATTGACTTTATTAGGGTTCCCTTTGCATGTGTAGTTATGAGTGTAAATGTAATGTATAAGATGTAACATAAAGCGGTCCATTTAACTTTAAATTTCCCACCGTATGCAAATTAGCCTGAGTGCAAGACCTCTAGCAAATTTGCGCTAGGCAGAATTGAACATTAATGATTCTTCGCTTTGATTTGCTCACATTGCCAAAGTAACGTTAGCGAAAATTCGCCAGCGTCCATCAGCCAGGACGAAACTTAGCATTTTAGTAAATTAGCATTGTCCCAGCAAATTTTCGCCTGGTGAAGTGTTGGGATTGGTGAGAGCAAATTTTCGCCACGTAGTAAATTTACCCCTAAGATTAAATTTTACACATAGGGTTATATGCACCCTCTATGTGAAAAGGCTATCTCAGCAAGGATTTAGTCAGCATTCATACCTCCTGATTGCTTTTTTGTCTTGTGCAAGTCCCACAGTTTCCACCTCCAACTAATTTCCAGAATTTCAGATCAAAGACAGCACCAATCGCAGATGTCTTTTCTTAAAACGCCTTTATTAAGACATGGGCTATGACTCAGATAATCATCTGAGTCATAGCCCATGTCTTAATAAAGGTGTTTTAAGAAAAGACATCTGCGATTGGTGCTGTCTATGATTAGGGTTACCACCTTTTCTGGAAAAAAAAATACGGGCCTTCCTATATATTTATCTTTTTTCCCTATTAATAACATTGGGATCAACCATCACTTTTACTTGCCAGGCTGGTAAAATACTGGCCAGGTGGCAATCCTATGATCTGAAATTCTGAAAAGGCTATCTGCCGTAACTTTGTGGCTAAAATGGTATTGGCTACCATGAGCTTGCAGTTTTCTGGGTACTTTTGGGAATCCAGATTCTAATTCAGGTATCCCAACCTTTTTTGCCTGTGAGCCACATTCAAATATAAAATGAGCTGGAACCAGAAGCATGCAAAAGGTTCATGGGGGTGCCAAATATGGACTGTGATTAGCTATTTGGTAGGCCCATGTGAACTGATGGCCTACGTGAGGTTCTGTTTGGCAGTGCACATGGTTTTTATGTAACTAAAGTGTAGCCATCCTGCTAACACAGTGGCGTAACTACCGGGGGAGCAGGGGGTGCGATTGGGCCAGGGCCTGCACCCCCTCAGGGGCCCCCCGGCAGCTCACGCGCCACGATTCCCGGCCGTTTCCGGGTGTACGGAGGGGGGCGGGGGGCCCGGCAGCGTGTCCCGCGCCAGGGCCCGCCCCCCTCTAGTTACGTCACTGTGCTAACATGGCTATTATTTAAATTGTGCAAAGTATATTCTGTGTAAAAAGGAGATTTACTTACCTGGTAAAGCTCTTTTGCATAGGCCCGTACTGTCAGTGCAGGACGACTGGGGGTTAAGTTCTCCTCTCTGGAGGCAGGACAAACAATTAATGAATTCTTAAGCTCCTCCTCTTCCTGTGTCTCCTTCCACCCTCAGTTGGTTGTAAAGTCTGTGAATGGAGACACACAGCAAACATAGAACTAACTCCCTAACTAGCTAAGGAGCGGCAGCAACCGACACCCACACCAAAAAGGGCGGGATGCTGCACTGACAGTACGGGCCTATGCAAAAGAGCTTTACCAGGTAAGTAAATCTCCTTTTATGCATACGGCCCTACCTGTCAGTGCAGGACGACTGGGGATGTCCCAAAGCCGTCCTAAAAAAAGGGTAGGGCAGAACAAACTTGAAAACGATAACAAAAACACTGCAATTTTGAACTATAGGAAGCTATCTACGTGCTACTGCTGCTTGTAGCACCTTCCTGCCAAACTCTGATTGGCTCGCATTAAACAAATCAAACTTATAGAATTTAGCAAACGTGTGTGGTGATAACCAGGTGGCTGCCTGGCAAATTGTTTCCAGGGAAACATCGTTAAAGAAAGCCCAGGAAGTACTGACTTTTCTAGTGGAATGTGCCCTTAACTGAACTGGAGGGGTCATTCCTGCCTGGGTATATGCTAGAGAAATGGATTCCACTATCCATCTAGCTATGGTTCGTTTCGAAGCAGGAGAACCAACTTTGTGACCACCAAACAGAATGAACAGAGCATCAGACTGTCGAAGCGGTTGAGATCTCTGTACATAAGTCTTTAAGGCCCGGACTGGGTCCAAAGAACGTAGAACTGTGGCTGACTGATCAGATTCCTGAACTGGTAACGCTGGTATGATGATTTCCTGGTTTACATGAAAGGCTGAGACCATTTTAGGAAGGAAAGCAGGGTTAGTGCGTAGGACTGCTTTGTCTGGATGAAACTTGAGCCATGGAGATTTGCATGCTAAGGCAGCTAATTCGGATACTCTCCGTGCAGAGGCTATAGCCAGAAGAAAAACTGTCTTGAGAGTTAAAAACTTAATTTCCACTGACTCAATGGGTTCAAAAGGAGCTGATTGAAGCGCCTCCAAAACTACATTCAAATCCCAAGGATGAATAGGGTGTTTCGTTGGTGGTTTGATACGGTGTAAACCCTGAAAAAACAATTTAACTTCTGGAAGTAAAGCCCATTGATCTTGAAACAATGCCGCCAGTGCCGATGTTTGAACTTTGAGAGATGTGATGCTTAACTGCTTATTGAATCCGTCTTGGAGAAATTGTAGAACCTGAGGAGATTTACACGTCTGCCAAACTAAATTGTTAGTTTCACACCAAGAGATGAAGATACGCCAGATCCTGTGATAAGCTCTGGCCGTTGTAGGTCTCCTAGCCGAAAGTAACGTATCAATTACTGACTGTGGAAATCCCTTCTGTTTCCAGATACTGGATTCAAGAGAAAAGCCGTTAAACTCAGCTTGTGAACGTCTGGATACCAGGCTGGACCCTGCGTCAGCAGATCTGGAGTGACAGGTAACCGAAAGGGCTGATCTGCTAGCATCGCTATCACGTCTGCAAACCAACAGCGAGCTGGCCAGTGTGGTGCTATCAGAATGATAGGGAGGCCCTCTTGACGAATCTTCATTAGTGTGCGTTGCAAGATCGGTAGTGGTGGGAAGGCATAACCCATCCGGAAGAGCCAAGGAATAGCCAACCCGTCTACAGCCTCTGCCATCGGGTCCCTGATCCTGGAGAAGAATCTTGGTACTTGGCAATTGTGCCGGGATGCCATGACATCCACGCAGGGAGTACCCCACATGTTGATGATCAGTTGGAAAACCGACTTCTTGAGTTGCCACTCGCCAGGGTCTAAGGTGTTGCGGCTGAGATAGTCCGCTTGCCAGTTTTGGAGTCCTGGAATGTAAATGGCTGTCACAGCAGTCGACTGTGTCTCGGACCAATTGATGATCCTGGAAATCTCTGACATCGCTGCTGCACTCTTTGTCCCCCCTTGCTTGTTGAGGTACGCTACCGCCATACTGTTGTCGGACTGTATTCGAACGTGGGTGGTCCGTAGTAGTGGTGACCAGTAGATGAGGGCATTGAAGATTGCCCTGATTTCCAGAATATTTATGTGGAGTTTCTGCTCCTGCTGATTCCACAGGCCTTGACATGAACGATGTTGCCATGCCGCTCCCCAGCCCTTGAGGCTGGCATCCGTGGAAATGACAACTGGAGTTGGCAGATGCCACGGTTTGCCTTTGGAAAGATTGATTTCGTTGGCCCACCAGTGAAGACTGGAAAACACCGTCTTGGATAATGACATCTTCTGAGAGAGATCTTGGTGATCTTTGTTCCACTGACGAAGAAATTCTCTTTGTAACGGTCTCATGTGGAATTTTGCGAATGGAACTGCGTCTATAGTCGATGCCATGAGACCTAGAAGCTGAAGTATAGCAAAAGCCGTTGGCGGACCTTTCTGTAGGGACCTTATGACTGACTGGATGTGTATGACCTTTTCTGCTGGTAAGAAAAGGCTTTGAAGCGGGGAGTTGACCACGAAACCTAAAAACGGGAGGATTTGGGTTGGCGTGAGGATGCTTTTTTGATAATTTAGAATCCAGCCATGCTGAGTTAGATGCTGAATGCATAGTTGTGTATCTAGATGAGCCTTTTGGCTTGACTCTGCAAAAATGAGGATATCGTCCAAATACGGGTATATGTGGATACCCAATGACCGAATCACCGCCACCAGTGCTCCCAGCACCTTTGTGAATACTCGAGGAGCCGAGGTTAAGCCGAATGGCATTGCTTGGAACTGGAAGTGTTGATGGTTTAGGAAGAATCTCAGATATTTGTGGTGATCTGGATGAATGGCGATGTGCAAGTACGCATCCTTTAGGTCGACCTTTGTCATGAATGCGCCCGTAGGAATGGATGCTGTAATGGAGCGAACTGTCTCCATTTTGAATCTTTGGTACTTGACTGACTTGTTGAACGGATGTAAGTTCAGGACTGGTCGGAAACCACCATCCTTCTTTGGTACCAAAAAGAGGTTTGAATAGAAACCTTGGAAGTGCTCCCGAGGAGGCACCAAAGCTATCACTCCCTTCTCTTGAAGGTCTCGAAGAATGGAGATGGTGGCGTCCGCCTTGATAGGATCTGAAGGTTGTTTTGAGGGCACGAACCGGGCAGCTGGTGGGAATTTGGTGAAGTAAATTTTTAGGCCTGAAGAAACAATATTGAGAACCCATGGGTCCAAAATGGAAGTTTGCCACCTGTCTGCGAACTGTTTCAGTCTTCCACCCACCTTGAAAGACTCGACTCCGGCTGAGTCAGGAATCCTGAGTCTTTGGTGGTCCCCCTTTCCTGGTATTCTTCTGTTGAGATTGCCATGGTTTGAATTTCTTGTTGGTGGTATTGGGACTTGGTCTACCTCTGTTGGGTTGTCTAGAATAAGAGCCCCAGGATCTATGATGGTAGTTATGTTTGTGTACTGTCTTGTGTGGCCTTTTACCTTGAGGTAGGAATGCTCCTTTGCCACCTGTCACTTCTGCGATAATCTGTTTGAGTTCTGGACCAAACAACTGAGTCCCTTCAAATTTTAATGACACTAGTCTGTGTTTGGAAGCGGAATCCCCAGACCATTGTCGTAACCAAAGTGCACGTCTAGCCGTAATGGCTGCTGCAGAAGCTCTGGAAGCCAATTTAGTTATTTCCAGTGAGGCCTCACTGAGGAAGGAGAGAGCCAGAGAAAGCTTGTCTAAAGCCGCCGAAGTGTCTGGTTGTTTAGCAAGTTGAGACTTCTTCAGTTCCTGGCACCAAAATTTTGCCGTGCGTGCCACGCTAAGAGAAGCAGATGCTGGTCGTAAAACTGCAGTAGAATGAATAAAATCCCTCCGTAATGCAGACTCAATCTTTTTATCCATGGGATCCCGGAATGAGCCAGCATCCTCAGATGGTAGCGTAGTATTCCTGGATAGACGTACTATGGCCGAATCAACTTTTGGAGATTTGTCCCCAAAGTGTTTGTGTTCATCCGAAAGTGGATATTTATAGAGAAATTTCTGTGGGACAGTGTTTCGCTTGTCTGGTTCTGACCATTCATTAGAAATGATTTGTGTAACAGATTTGCTAGTGGGAAAAACTCTGGATTTTTTTTGAGTGTTCCCTAGGACCTTGTCCACTTTAGAAATGGGTAAAGGAGTTTCTTTGATCTCTAAAGTATCGCAAAGATACTTGAGGAGTAGTTTGATATCGTCAGGTTGTTTAGTAGAAACAGCCTCATTTGATGCAGAAGAATCTGAATCAGTGGAGTTGCTGTCAGAACATTCACTCTCTGAGACCTCATAAGACTCTGGATCTGAAGCGTCGGATGGGATAGGTACTGGTACTTTAGACTTGGATTTGGTCCGCATGGGCATCTGTACTTGACTGTTAACTGCCTGTTGTACAGATGAATGTATGTGTGATTGTAACCAACCAAAAAATTGAGTGAATTGTTGATTTGTAGCATTAGAAGATGGAGAAAAATCTTGTGGCATAGATTGAGACGTATGAGCTGGGCTTGATGGGCCAGGTGAAAAATGAGGAGGGGAGGGAGGCTCCTGATTGGCATGAACCATAGCAATGGTCGAAATAGGTACAGGCTGCTGTAAATCAATATCAGATTCTTGAGATTGAGGTGATTTAGTCATTTTGTGCAGGATAGGAGGGGAGGGTGAAGCAGGAATGGTGTCCTTCCTTTTACCCTTCTTTCGGGTAGCCTTAATGGGTCGCTTGGGGCCCTCAGAAAAATCCTCAATGAGGTCAAATAGTTCTTTGGAAGCAGCCATAATGTCAGAGACTAAGTTCAGAAGTAAAAAGGAGCCACCGGTTGTAATAGCTATGAAGCAGAGAGCAGTACTTATCTGTATGTCTCTAACTTGCAAGCGTGCAGACAGAGGACTGGAGTCGCGTGTCTCGCCTATTCGCGCTTCCCGATGACGTCATCAGAAGGCGCGGTAATTTGGCGCGCTTCTGAAAGCGTTCAGTGTGGGCGGAAGTGACGTACCAGTAGGACGCATGAACAGCGCTCCTCCACCCAGCTGTAATGTAGCGCTGGCTCCCACTACATAACCTCAAGGATGCAAGGGGAATAACCGCTGGCCATCCTGAATAATTCCACAATGGAATAGTGGCACATAGGGAGTGGAGCACACCTATCATGGGAGAGAGGTAATGGGGCTCACACTGGCCAATAACGCTAATAAGCGGAGCACACAATCATTAAAGGGCTCTATATGTATGAAATAGCAGAGCGCACCTATCCACAGAGATGTGAAGGGGCTCATACTAGTCAGGAAACGCTAAGAAGCGGAGCACACAATATCAGGAGGGCTCTAATATGTATGAACAGTAAAAGTTACCTTGAGACGACTTGTGTAGCAGGGCTCAAATATACTGAAAAGCTCACAACCATATAAGGGGGCTCTAATCAGATATGAGCACACTGAATATACAAATAAAACATGGAAATAAAATAAATAAAAATAAAAAATGCGAAGAGGATGATGAAGGTGTCCACCTCCGAGCAGGACAAACAAAAAACTGAGGGTGGAAGGAGACACAGGAAGAGGAGGAGCTTAAGAATTCATTAATTGTTTGTCCTGCCTCCAGAGAGGAGAACTTAACCCCCAGTCGTCCTGCACTGACAGGTAGGGCCGTATGCATAAATAATATTTCTGGACTTGTAGTTCTATTAATCTTCAGCACTGAAACAGTTAATTGCTGAAGACCTTGCTGGGCTTGCAGTTTCCCTCCCACAGGAAGAAGAAAGATTCCTGCCACCAATAGGAGAGCAGCTTTCAGACTGAGGAGTTGCAGCCAATGAGAGAAAGACTGACTTCTGAAAGAAGGAAAAGGAAGAGGGAGAACTTCCAGGAAGGGAGAGAGATCTGGGGGAGATAGAGCTGTGCTGCATGTGAGATGGAATCCTCTCTTCACAGAGACCAGTGACTGTCTGCTATCTGAAGAGGAGTGTTACAGATCACACCACATGGTGACTGCTTAGTCTGCTCAATATCTGGAGAAACTGTAAGCAGTTTTCAGTGAGTGCTACCTGTTGATTTTGACTCTCATTTAATCAGGCATTGCAGGGCTTTATACAAGCCAGTAACAATTAGGACTAGAGACAGGACTTTTATATCTGCCTGCCTGCCTGCAATCCATTCTGAAGGGTAAGGCCTATTTGGAGAGGATTATTCATATATCACCAATATTCATATATCGCCAATAATTCAGCTTGTGTCATTTTCTGCGTGTGCTCTCCTGAGTGAAGCCTCCCACTACAGCCTGGTGGATCACAACTACTGTTTATTTGCCTTGTGGATTACAAATACTGGTTTATATATGAGCTCCAACTGCCGGCCTTACTGCTATTATTAACACTGGCCAGTGTTCAGGGAATTTGACTTAAACATTATCTGAGTTGACTAGATCAGTCTGTTTATTATTCATTGTCATTTTCTAACATTTGATATTACATTAGTGGTATAACTGTGTGTTCAGATGCTTTGACTTATTTGTTGAAACATATTGCTAAAAGAGAGATTGTTCAATTTATCCTTATTACTGGGTCTTCGGATCTGATAAAAGTGCTTGCTATTACACTGCTGGTTTATGTGTATCACTGGGGGTTGTGGGTGTCACCAGAGGTGGACGAGAGCAGGACCCATCTAACACAGCTACACCTACGGGTGCGCTACAAAAGCTTGCCTTCAAGCCAGAAATTCAAAAATAAGCAGCTGCTTTGAGGCCACTGGAAGCAACATCTAAGGGGTTGGTGGGCAACATATTGCTCACACAGGGTCAATTCTAGGGCTGCTGCTCCTCCCCCCTCTCAAATCAGCATCAGAGCAGGTCAAAGGGAGGCAGCATCACTAGTGCATTGAGCGAAATAGTGCTCTCAGCACTAGCGGAGTTGATTTTCTGGGTCAAAACCTGGAAATTTGTCTCTTAAAGTTACAGGAGGCAACTTTTTGCCACCCCTTGTGTTGTGTATTTGCGGAAGCTGTGTTAAGTTTTATAATAAGTTAATTACTTTTGAAGGATGTTAGAATGTTGCAGCCTTGGGAATAGTGGGGGGAGACTGGGAAGCTAGTCTCTCTGTGTGTGTGAAATAAAGATGGTGCACTGATAGCCTGTCTGCATTACTGGCACATAACACCTTGTAACTGGCCGCTCGCTACAGCCCGAGGCAAGGTTCTCACATTGCCTCATGGAAGGAGCAGCCCTGTGCTCAGGAGCCACTTGTTGGGGATCGCTGTTCTTATGGATATTACTCCTTTGCAGAGGATTTGTTGTTTTTTTTTTTTTTTTGCTGTACATACCCACAGGGCCGGAACTAGGCGTAGGCAGAGTAGGCAGAATTGAACATTAATGATTCTTCGCTTTGATTTGCTCACATTGCCAAAGTAACGTTAGCGAAAATTCGCCAGCGTCCATCAGCCAGGACGAAACTTAGCATTTTAGTAAATTAGCATTGTCCCAGCAAATTTTCGCCTGGTGAAGTGTTGGGATTGGTGAGAGCAAATTTTTCGCCACGTAGTAAATTTACCCCTAAGATTAAATTTTACACATAGGGTTATATGCACCCTCTATGTGAAAAGGCTATCTCAGCAAGGATTTAGTCAGCATTCATACCTCCTGATTGCTTTTTTGTCTTGTGCAAGTCCCACAGTTTCCACCTCCAACTAATTTCCAGAATTTCAGATCAAAGACAGCACCAATCGCAGATGTCTTTTCTTAAAACGCCTTTATTAAGACATGGGCTATGACTCAGATAATCATCTGAGTCATAGCCCATGTCTTAATAAAGGTGTTTTAAGAAAAGACATCTGCGATTGGTGCTGTCTATGATTAGGGTTACCACCTTTTCTGGAAAAAAAAATACCGGCCTTCCTATATATTTATCTTTTTTCCCTATTAATAACATTGGGATCAACCATCACTTTTACTTGCCAGGCTGGTAAAATACTGGCCAGGTGGCAACCCTATGATCTGAAATTCTGAAAAGGCTATCTGCCGTAACTTTGTGGCTAAAATGGTATTGGCTACCATGAGCTTGCAGTTTTCTGGGTACTTTTGGGAATCCAGATTCTAATTCAGGTATCCCAACCTTTTTTGCCTGTGAGCCACATTCAAATATAAAATGAGCTGGAACCAGAAGCATGCAAAAGGTTCATGGGGGTGCCAAATATGGACTGTGATTAGCTATTTGGTAGGCCCATGTGAACTGACGGCCTACGTGAGGTTCTGTTTGGCAGTGCACATGGTTTTTATGTAACTAAAGCTTGCCTTCAAGCCAGAAATTCAAAAATAAGCAGCTGCTTTGAGGCCACTGGAAGCAACATCCAAGGGGTTGGTGAGCAACATATTGCTCACACAGGGTCAATTCTAGGGCTGCTGCTCCTCCCCCCTCTCAAATCAGCATCAGAGCAGGTCAAAGGGAGGCAGCATCACTAGTGCATTGAGCGAAATAGTGCTCTCAGCACTAGCGGAGTTGATTTTCTGGGTCAAAACCTGGAAATTTGTCTCTTAAAGTTACAGGAGGCAACTTTTTGCCACCCCTTGTGTTGTGTATTTGCAGAAGCTGTGTTAAGTTTTATAATAAGTTAATTACTTTTGAAGGATGTTAGAATGTTGCAGCCTTGGGAATAGTGGGGGGAGACTGGGAAGCTAGTCTCTCTGTGTGTGTGTGTGTGTGAAATAAAGATGGTGCACTGATAGCCTGTCTGCATTACTGGCACATAACACCTTGTAACTGGCCGCTCGCTAGCCCGAGGCAAGGTTATCACATTGCCTCATGGAAGGAGCAGCCCTGTGCTCAGGAGCCACTTGTTAGGGATCGCTGTTCTTATGGATATTACTCCTTTGCAGAGGATTTGTTGTTTTTTTTTTTTTTGCTGTACATACCCACAGGGCCGGAACTAGGCGTAGGCAGAGTAGGCACATGCCTAGGGCGCAAAGGTGGAGGGGTGCCAGGCACGTACTTACTCATACCCCTAGTCCGGTCCCTTCTCTGCCGACCGCCGACTTGTTGTAATCTATGAGCGATAGCGTGTTGTTCCGCGCATGCGCACAAGCTTCTTTTCGCACATTCGCACAAGTGCACATTCGCACACCAGGATCTATTCATGCACACGCGTGCATCTAGCTCGCGCGCATGCGTGCACCCAGACGGCGCAGCAGCTGGGCAGGCTGCCTAGGGCGCCTTCCCGGCTTGGCCCGGCTCTGCATACCCAGAGACATCAACCAAGCCCCATGACACGAAGGAGATAATGATCTAGTCCTGTGTTTTCTATGCATGAATATGTCTTAACCTTAAATGATAACATGAAATAGTTTTCATTACAAAAAGGCCTGGAGTGGGTCATTATGTCCTTCTTTACATGGGGCTGGTTGATGTTTCTGCATACCAAATATGTACTGTAAATATAACATTTATGTTAGTTGTGCATAGGCTTCCTTTTTGCCTATGCATCCTTTTATATATACAGTATTTTAATAAGAGGTTACTATTGCTTCTCTTTTCCTGCTGGCTTCACTGTAGGTCTGCAAAGAGTTTGGGGGTAAAGACCTGTTTTGCAGTCACTGTTTATCCTGAAGGGTAGTAGCCTTTAGTCAAATATGACAAATCTAAATAATTTTAAGTATGAAGCAATAAAACAAAATGCGTTCTTTTTCACTCCCCTTGAGTAAATAAATCAGATCACATTATAAACTGTAGCTGAAGTGGTGAGTGGGCCAGCTGGAGACAACAAAGTACGTCAGCCACTGGAGGAACACTTACGCACTTGAGGGTATTAACTCACTGAAGGGATTCTTTATGACAAATCTCTTTTCTCTTAGCCAACTGTTTTTGTGGTTGCTAAATCATTAACGCTATACCAGCGTAAATACCAACACTGCAGTATTACAGAGCTGTTGGCCTATGGAAGGAAAGCTGCTTCTTTGCAGTAAAAAACTGAATACATTTGGAATGCAGGTAAATGATGCATTTGCAGCGATCTACACAAAAAGGATATGAACCTGATTCTGTGAGAGTTCTGTCAATATATTCCTTAAGGAAATATGCTAGTTTCAGCCCCATGGGTCTCACAAAGAGAGCCTGCCCTTACAGTTTGAATAAACCTATATCAGATCAGTCTGCAGGCACATCTACAACTCAGATTTGCATATCAGAACCCCACAAAGGCATGTGGCCACCATCGCTTGGGGACAGGCAGTGGACAGTCTGGATGTTTTCTACAGATAGGGCAGTTCCAATCATGTTTGGGCATAACAGGGTATAGCCACAGTGGTCTATTTAGAATGCCATTTTTAAAATTGGAGACCTATTAAGTTGACAAGGGCCATCACCTTTGGGAGCCCAAGTTGGCAATGAGCTAAAAATCTTTGGGAGAACCTTGTAAACTAAGTAGTATGGGGTCCCATGGTTTCTGATGTTGGCCTGCAGGGGAATAACTGCACGGGTTGCAACCCATAAATCTGAGAGGACATTTAATTTTCACAACATGTTAACAAATGTTAATGTTTTAGAAATGGTTTTGTTACTGGCAGCCTCTGCCATATGACTTTAAGTTGATGCTAATCGGCCAAAATGCTGGCCCTGCTTTCCCGCATGTGCTTCTTCTTGGTCATATCATTTAATTGGCAGGGCAATAAGAAGCACTTCATTTAATTTGCTTGGTTAATGTCAAGCCGTTTTCATAATTCCTTGTCACTAGGCTGTCTTAAATATAAATAGATTATATAAGCAGCATCATGATTACATTCCTTTCTGTAAACTCTTCAAAATGGGAACTCATTGTTTGTATCATGTCTGTCATGCAAGAAATCTGTGGCTCTGCAGCTACTAAGGAACTACAGCTCACAGAATTCCATTTTAATTCATCTAAAAAGAAGATAATGAAAAGCTGCATTTGTGCAAAAGTCATATCCACATGCAAATGTCCACACACAAGAAAGTCAATTTCTAAATGATCATCTCTAGTCGGTGAGTGCCAGCTCCTATAACACAATAATCAGTCAGCAGTCCTTTAGCTATTATTTAATTATTACACCAAGAATCCCCCTATAGGCAAGACTGGATAGTTACAGGTTGAATCATTACACCCTGGATGTCATTCCATATACCTGTAAATGGTGTGAGAATACATGGTACCAGTGAAATAATACCAGTCAAGTGGGCTGCCTAGATTAGCCTTTCAATTAGGAGCAGTCCATGCACCCAACTTGTTGTGAACAATGCCCTAATGATACAATAGGGAAAATGTTGTTTAAAATTGTGTTTGTGTCATTGTTTAGAGCTGCTTGTAATGTAAAAGCATTTGCTGGCAAATATTACATCGCTCATTATCGCTAAGCAAAAGTTAGCATTAAATCCTGCTGTGGAGTTTCAGTAAATATTTTGTTGCAAAAAACACGCTGTGATTGCAAAACTTTACTACACACATCGTGCATGTTCTCAAAAGCCATTTGTTCGCAAACTTTGCAAGTAAGTCCTTGAGGTCTCAAATCAATTAAAAAGGTTTGTGAACATTTTTTGTGCTAACAAAACATATTGCATTCCCCCAATTTAGCCTTGTTGTGAGTGCAGCAGTTCTTAACCAATACAGGCACAAATTAGCATCTGTTTTTGCAAATTGCATGCAATCATTGCAGTGGGGATTTCTGGCATTTCAATATGTGCAGCAATAAGGGTTCTTCCTCATGAGCGGTTCTTCTTGTGTTCCCCTATTGTCAGTTTAAATGTGTTCAGCTGCAGGGGAGCGCATGAAAAAATGCAGCCTATTGATTTAAAGGGGCCCGTACTCAGGCGCATGTAAGCACCAAACACAGGTGGGATGCAACATGTGTTCGACCTGCGTTTGTCGTTTACACACATCTGTGTCAGTATGGGGCCATTTAAAATAGTTGTGTGCGTGCCTTCCTAAACTCCCCTTGTGTGGAAGAGTTCTAAAGGCATTCAATGCCATTAATCGGGCACAAGTCAATTGTGTCTTTCTGGTAAGATCATTCTTGGAGTTCTGTTGTGTTGTGGCTGCCAGTAATTTCAGAATTCCCTTGTATTCATGCATGCAGTTGCTCGCAATTCATAAGTGTGCTCATGCTAGGAAGCATGCATGAACACACGGATCTTTGTGAATAGTATCTATGCACGCTTAATTTTGGTCCATCACAATGTTTTGCAAATAGCGTTTGTTTCTTTAAATGTGCTCTCTTGAGCAAAAGCAGTACCTGCTTGCACCTAGTACCGAGTCTATTTACCATGACGTTTTAAATATTAACTTATTGTCTCTGTGTAGGGAACCTCTAGCATTCGGCCTGCAGCTATCATTATGGTTATTGAGTGACTAATTCTTGGAGGCAGGAATCACTGTGTTCTTCTCTGTTTTCCTCCAAGGGAAACTGTGCAGTGGTTTCTAACTGAAAAACTCTCAAAAGCAAATTGTGTGGCACTGACTGAAGCAAGTCTATAGAGTCCTGCTATATAACAGCATGGCAGCATAATATATATACGTAACGTTCCATGCCCATAGGATTTAAAAATGTCTCATATTCAGTTATTTATCTTGTACATCCCAATGTATTTATGTAACTGGCAATGTACCAGATTCCCTGGCACAGTTGTAAACATGTCCAAACCAGGCATTTGAAAAGAACATGCACCTTAACTGGTGTTAATGTTTTGCGCCCTCTTTTTAACCCTTTGTATAGATTACAGTACTTTTACCCAAATCATGTCTTTGGATACCTACTGACATACTTCCAGTATATATCCACAGTTCTGCAGATTTACAAACACAGACCTAATTATGCACATACACATCTGCATGGTGATATAGACACAAACACACATCTGGAAATATGTATAATGTAATAACAGGTGCAAAGTTTGATCCAGATCTAGTAATCCCTAGCAACCAATGAGATGTTTGGGGTAAAGAAGCAGAGTAATAAACTATTGCTTCCTATCAGTTTCTAAAACTGGGCAAGAGTTGCATGTTACTGCATTAACCCAAAGTATCAAGCACAAGGCGTAGAATACATTTCACCTGGGTGCAGGGAAGACTTGTAATTAATGGCAGCTATAGGCGGGTTTTAAGTACCACATCACTTTGCATCTCCTGGCACTCCCCTTGCATGGTCTGGATGATGTGCAAACTAGGGACATTTCAGGGAACACCCCTAAAATGTGCACCCCACCTTCCACCACTTCTGTAAGCAGCACAACTTAATGCAGGCAATGTTAAATATAACGTGAGATACAACTCTTTTCGCTCTATTGTGCAACCTAATTCTAGGTTTCCTTTGCATGTTGTTCCTATTGGCACTAATATTTGTGCCAGTGGAATCATGTGCAAACTGCGTTACTGATACCACACAGAAACCACATAGAAATGCAAGCGTTAACACTATTACCCGATGTACATAAAAATCATGAAGCAGGACTTTGTTTGTGTTTGTTTATTCACCAATTCTATTTTTGTTTATACTCTGCCTTTCTATACCCTATTATCTTCACCATTTGATCATTTGATCATGCAACCATATTCTTTTGACTTGACCCCCCCTCTTGATTTTTCTTGCTTTTCATTTTGCCATTCCCTGTAGTTTATTCCTACAAAAGTCAATAATTTTCAGTTATTAGCAATTTTTTTTTAGCAGTTTTTGAGGTGTTGTTATCTGCTAGGTAGCAACTCTAAAGCTGGCTATACATCTGAAGATCCACTTGTTCGGGGTTCATCTTTCTCCAATATGCCCATCCTAAGCTGGATGATATTGAGCAAATGCAATTGTTATGCCCTTGGGCCAATGATTAGATCATAATGTAGGTAAAAGAAGGCCATTGGGCGATATCCACATTTTGGACCACACACTGGTTTTTATCAGCCAGTTTATGGACAACTTTGCTGTCTATGCACTTCCGGGATTCATTTAAGAGGGTTGAGTCAAACCCTTTTATTAGCAGTTTAAGGTGGGATTAAATGCACCATGACATTTATCATATACCAGTACCTTTTTATAGAAGCAAAATCATAGTCCAAAAGCCCCAAACTATAATAAAAAAAAATGGTGGGTTACCTTAAAATCAATTTTTATCATATTGTAAACTTAAAGTGATACTGACACTAAAAAACTACTTTTAAAAATATGAATGTACATTAAGGGGCCAATTCACCAAGCTCAAGTGAAGGATTCGACCATCGAATGGGCTACTTCGACCTTCGACTACGACTTTGAATCGAAGGATTCCAACTAAAAATCGTTCAACTATTCGACCATTCGATAGTCGAAGTACTGTCTCTTTAAGAAAAAACTTCGACCCCCTAGTTCGCCACCTAAAAGCTACCGAACCCAATGTTAGCCTATGGGGAAGGTCCCCATAGGCTTGACTAAGTTTTTTTTGGTCGAAGGATAATTCTTCGATCGTTGGATTAAAATCCTTCGATGGATTATTCCTTCGATCATTCGATCGAACCTTTTGCGCAAAATCCTTCAACTTCGATATTCGAAGTCGAAGGATTTTCATTCCTCAGTCGAATATCGAGGGTTAATTAACCCTTGATATTCGACCCTTGATGCATCGGCCCCTAAAAGTTACCTATAGGTCATGCTGATGTTTTTTGCCAAGAGGTTTGTTTTTGTAAGTAATTGTTAGTTAGAGTTCCCAAACCTGACTGTTTTGCCAACCTGACTGTCCAATTTCAGCCTGTCAGTTAAAGTTTCTAATGCTAACGGACTCCTGCAGCACAAATATGGCAGCCCCCTCATAGAGGAAACCAGGGAGTCACATAGATAAAAGCATTGGGCAAATACTTTATGGCAAAATTAAAAGTAGCAAAAGTAAAGCCAATATTATGATAGATGTAAAAAAGATATAATTTATGGTGTCAGTAAGTATTCTAAGACATTGTCATAGTCTTTATTTTATTAATTTGAATTCCATTAATGCAACTGCAGAGCAGGGTCATCGGTGGTGAGGTGAAAACTTGTATTAGTGCCCTGATTTCTACCCCAAGCTACTTGACCAATCTAAAGCCAGGTTATATGGTCACATGGCTCCCCTGCAGTGTAGCATAATGCTGTGCTGGGACAGAACAGTGAAGAAGGGTGATTATGGAGCCAGAGTAGCTGGTTAAATGCCATCCCTGCTTGGGGTGGATCATATTGCTGTACAGCTGGGACAGGAACAGTGAAGGAGGATAATGTGCCAAGAGGAAAATTTAATTAGATGTATCCATATGACAAAGTCTTTTCCTCATGTGTGCATTTGTCATATATTACATGAGAGAGTGGAGAATATTTACAATTGGCAGTCGGGCATTGCCTATCATTTTGTAACTTTGAAAGCTAACCATTGCTTGGTTGTCCCATTATAGCTGCCATTTTGTGCCTCACAAAAATATTTAACTCATTCATTGTTTATGAAAGATATGGCAATTGATTATACCCTCATGTTCTGTAATGACATAGACTAAAAAATGTATACACTGCAAACAGCATTACTGCTTACCTCAATTGATACATATGGTGTGTCCTGCACTTGAAGAGAGATTTGTTCCCCATCAATTGTAACCTTTCTGGAGTATAATGCCCCTAAATAATAATCACAATAAATATACCGTTTATAAATTAGCTTGACTGAGATTGTAAATGGAGTTACTTCATAAATATGTATATAATACACGAGCCATGAATATCCTGTAAATGATATACTTGATATAAATGGTGCTTAATGATGTCATCACTTATAATCGATGATTAGAGATGCCACTGAAACGTATATATTATATTAAATAAGGTACCCTCTGTTGTACAATATAAGGGTAGTAGAAGTCACCTTTAAAGGAAATGTAACACCAAAAAATAAAAGTGTTTTAAAGGAATGACAATATAATGTACTGTTGCCCTGCACTGGTAAAACTTCAGAAACACTACTATAGTTTATATGAACAAGCTGCTGTGAAGCCATAGGGAGTAGCCATACATTTTGAAGAATCCCATTGTATACTACAGAGCTTATCCGTTATCTGCTGTGTAGCCTGCACCTTTTCTGCTATTTCAGCTCTGAAAATGGCCACACAGCAGCTTGTTTATATAAACCATAGTAGTGTTTCTGAAGTTTTACCAGTGCAGCTCCCCCCCTCCCCGCCAGCATGTACCTTCTTCATTGAGCGTTACTTCTTCATGCGGTGGGGGGGAGTTCAGGACGGAGCAAGGCTCTGCCAGCAGTGAGTGGGTCCGGGCTGGCGGGGCCCAAGAGGGTTCCTGACCCCCCCTCCATGACCTGCACGGCCCCCATACTCCCCAGCTCATCCACCCGCATGGGCCCCACCACAAATCCCCCTGAGCACTCTATCCCCCTTCCCCCCCGACAGCACGTACCTTCTTCAATGCATGTTACTTCCTCATGCAGCGGGGGGGGGAGGTCAGGCAGGAGCACGACTCTGCCAGCAGTGAGCAGGTCCAGGCCAGCAGGGCCCACGAGGGTTCCCAACCCCCCCTCCATCACCCACATGCCCGACCCCCCCTCCGTCACCCGCAAGGTCCCACGGACTCCCCCTCTTCCACCGCATAGGCCCCCTGCCACAGATCATCCTGAGCACTCTGTACCCCTTTCCCCAGCCAGAACGTACCTTCTTCAGTGCACGTTATTTCCTCATGTGGCGGGGGGGAGTCAGGAAGGAGCAAGGCCCCCACGAGGGCTAGGGTCCCACCGGGTTTTTTTCCGGGGTCCCGCTGGCCCAGTCCAACCCTGGGTATGGGATCAATTATCTGGAAATTCGTTATCCAGGAGGCTCTAAATTACGGAAAGGCTGTCTCCCATAGACTATATTTTATCCAAATAATCCAAATTTTTAAAAATTATTTCCTTTTTCTGTGTAATAATAAAACAGGGTCTTGTACTTGATCCCAACTTAGATATAATGAATCCTTATTGGAAGCAAAACCAGCCTATTGGGTTTATTTAATGTTTACATGATTTTCTAGTAGATATGTATGAAGGTATAAAGATCCATTATCCAGAAAACCCCAGGTCCCGAACATTCTGAATAACAGGTCCCATACCTTTACTTATGTCATCACAAAAGAAGCATTGACATGTCTGCACAGACTTTTCCTTGTTATTAAACGTCTTCTGAGACAGGAAAATTCCTTTTGTCATGTGTATTCACTGTCATATTTGAATGAGCCCAGTGACCTTCATGCTAAATTGTAAATGCTATAGAGGTCTGGCATCTATGATTCAGAAAGCCATTACCCAGAAAGCTCCAAATTGCAATGCCAGTTCCCATATAGTCCAATTGAAACAACAACTCTTCATTTGGACTGATTTGCTTTTTTTCTGTAATAATAAGAGAACAAATTGTATTTAATGTTAGCTAAGCTGCATAAATCCATGTTTGTGGCAAAACAAACCCTACATGTTTAAATATCTGTCAGTAGCCTAAAGTCTTGGTACTCTAAATTACAGAAACACCCCTCCTTTTAAAGGACCAGATAACAGAAAGGGATTTAAAACATTGCTTGCAATTGAAATTACTGTACATTTACAAATAACTTTAAAATGTTTGGAAATCTGTAATTAGTTACATTTAATAAACAGTCAGTGTTTAAGTATAAGTAGACCTTATGTAACCTATGCCCCTGATGTCATGCATAGATTATTTATGTAGATGTTTTTTAACCTGTGACCTCACCACCTAGGATACCCTGGTGGGCAGAGGACCCGGAACTTGGAATTCATGGGGAAAGGTCCCGGCCAACTATGTAGTATTTTTTTTTTTTATTTTAGCTGGTGGCCCTACCTGATCCTCTCAAATCATGCTCTCTAATTCACTAAGGTGGTGCTCACATCTGACACAATATCACCCAATTTACAGAAATGGAAATCTAAGCAAAATCAATAAATTTACAATGAATGTGATACCTATCCATTTTTCTTTATCGTTTCTGGAATAAATTGGGGGCATTTATGATTAGGAAAGCAGAATGTAACGTATACAAAAACTACAACACTGCCTTCCTAGTTTAGAGAATTGCGACAGGTCTCTGATCTCTGTTTCAAAGCATAAAGACCTGTGACTTTCCCCATGAATACAATGCTGCATGAGCTCAGCATAGCTGTGTTCAAAAGGGGTGGCCAGGGAACAGGTAGATATCCCTACCTCCTGACCACTAACTTGCTCATCATTCAGACATGCAATATAGGGAGCGGCAACAGATGCAGACCACAATGGGGCTCCGGTCCCTAATATGTTTAAACTACCGTAGTAATTTTATTTGTTAGATTTCTAAGTGTACCAAAAAATTAGATATGACACAAAAATGCCACCAGATATTAACATCCAATAAAATATGTGAGACCCAATAAAATGCACAAGCCATGCTTTATGGCAGGTAACCACTATAATTCTGTGAACTTTGGGTTATTAAAATGTGCATATTATTTATACACATATACTGTCAGGTAAGCTGCCTTTCCATTCCCAGCCAAACTCACCAGCATTCGCCTCATAGTCTCCAATAAACCTCTTGGTGAGAAACCTGACGACCAGCGCTGTGTCAAAGAAAAAATAAAATAAAAAAGTACTGTAACCATATCAGTATAGAATCTATATGAGACAATAGAGGAGAATTATACAGTATTCAGCATGGGAATTTAAAGCAGTTGGAGGGTGTAGTGATTTGTAGATCAAGAAATGGAGAGGGACATTTGTAGATTTTTAACAAACAATATTTCTCTCATCACATTTCCTATAGATAACTTTATAACTAATGCTGCTGTACAGCTCTTTTTATTAAACATACAAGAGGGCTGCATTCTTTAGATGAATATGGAAACCCAGTGTACATAAGCAACCTTTCCACTAAGGAATTTGTGACAGTTGTACACATATTTACAAAATATATTCTGAAAAGTCCCACTATGCAAGATGTTGATACCGATGTCTTATAATGGGCCATTGAAGGTAGCCGGTAGTTATATCAATAAGCAGAAATATTGCCATTGGTTAGTTATCATAACAGTTATGTGACAGGAAGACAAGCGAAAGGCTAAATATATTAAATGCTTTGATTTGCCCAACCCCTATCTTGCTTTCCTGCAGTGCCAAAGAAGTTCAGGTATGGGACCTGTTATCCAGAATGCTCAGGGCCTGGGGTTTTCCAGATAAGAGATCTTTCTGTAGTTTTGGTCACAATACCTTAAGTCTACTAAAATAAATCATTGAAATTTTAATTAAAGCCAATATGATTGTTTTGCCTCTAGCAAGGTTTAAAAATATATTCGCTGAGATTAAGTCCAAGGTACTGTTTAATTATTACAGAGAAAAGGGAAATCATTTTTAAACATTTGAATAATTTGATTATAATAGGAGATGGCCCATAATTAGGAGCTTAAATGCTTACTGAACTTACGATATCAATATAATTTTTTTTTCCTGGCCCATCGACAAGCAATTTTTTATTACAGGTATGGAATTTATTATTGGAACCCCATTATCCAGAAAGCTTTGAAGTTCAGCATCACAATTTACCAGTGTTCTTCTTTTATGCCTGATATTCGTTTTCTCTATTATAATAAGACACTGCCTCATAAGTCACTATGCATGCAAAACTATCCTAATGGGTTGACGTAATAGGCTTTTTTAAAGACTGAGTTGGGTTGAGGCAAAATGAGGTGTAAGATTCAAAGGACTAAGGGAATAGGAAAAAAGAAAGTGAGGATACAGAGTAAAGGGATCAGACGATGATCAGAGTTTATATGTGTGTGTGTAAACAAATGTACAGAGATATACTGCTATGCAGTGGCATTAGCAAGGTGAATAAATCTATTCTAAATCCAAAGCACTCATGATAATAGATCCTATAGTTATAAATTATTACTAACAGGAAATGTAACTATTTACAAAGAAAGCAACAGTATTCTTACCTGTTTTTCCAACCCCACTGCCCCCCAGCACTGCAATCTTGATGTTCTTGTTAGGAACACAGTCCAAGATAGGATACTCGGGGATAGGAACAAGGACATAGTTGTTGGAATATTGGGACATAGTCTGTTGGACTGAAGCAGGTGTGTTATCCAAAAGGAGGGTTGACTTAGGGTCTCTTTCACGTTCCTGAACTGCAGCTTCTTGAAGCTCGAAACATTGTTGAGAAGTAGGTCAGACTTTTCTCCTGCGGCTCAGGGACCTAATCAGTGGCAGAGGGGAATGTTCTTCCTCCAGTCAAAGTGAAAACTGATTCCTCCTCTCGCCAACCAATCACAATAAGAGACTTGACATTCCACGGCGAGGGCTGCTAGGAAATGTTGCTTTTAACCATATCTTTCTCAGAGCCTTCCATTGAACTCATTCATTTTTTTACACATAATTTTAGTTGACAATTTGATTAAAAATCTAATTCTGAATTTAATTTAGCCTAATGAATTTAAATGAAAATGAGAAAAGCTCAAAGTGGCATAAAAAAACATCTATTTATGCCTTTGATTGCTTTCTGTTAATTTGGCTGATTATTAAAGTATTTGTGGCACAGTGCAAAACAAAAAGGAATGAGAGACAGTAAGGATACTATATTGCAAAACATTTTACCGGCCTAGCCGGTAAAATACCTGCCAAGGCCGGGGCCGGTATTACAAATTTACCGGCAATGTAGCTGCCGGTAAATTTGTAATACGATCAAAAGGAGCCCTCGGCCTGCCCCCAATCCCCTGCAACTTACCTTTTTTTTTGCCTCTTCTAGCGTCCGCGGGTCTCCGTTGCGTGGCCCCGCCCCCTTTGATGTCACGCCCGCCCATTTAAGGCCCCGCCCCCCAGCAGCCAGTAAAAAAAATGATAAAAGGTGGCAACCCGAGCAGAAGCACATATCCGCACAGAATTTTCCGGACATGGGGTAGGCGACAGAGCAGGTACGTGCCTGGCTCCCCCCAGCTTTGCGCCCTACGCACATGCCTACTCTGCCTACCCCTAGTTCCGGCCCTGCTCTTGGGAGAACTTAGACTCACAGTTTAAATGGAAATTCACCTTCATTAGCAAAACTGTAATAACACAGAAAAAACACAGAAATGTGATTTTTAAAATGGACATGTTAATTAGGTGTGTGGCCATAAAACGGACGTGGTCACAAAATGCGAGCTGCTCTCCGCAAGGCAAATCTTTTTGTCACTGTTTCTAATTTCAAAACGTTGGGAGGGAGGTATGGGTCTTTGCTCTCCAAACACCTGTACCTAGGGTGTAAACATGCAAGAAACATTATGGTTTACAGTTTTGGCACTTTGGGGTCCGTTTACTAAAGTGTGTTAAAAATATTCGCACAATATATAGACAGAATTTTCACCAAATATGTTATCGCCAGTTTACTAACCTAAATATAAATTTGCGAATTTACTTGCGCAAGAATAATTGTTCGCCAGTTATCGCATTCGCTGAAAATAACACTACGTACACATTAACGCATGGTTTACTAAACAGCGAAATGTGCTAAAGACAAAATTAACGCCAGAATATTCGCAAACTTTTACCGCCACCTATGTAGTGGCGTAAAAGTATTTTTTTCGCCAGAAAATTCTCAAGGTGCAGGAAATATCCCATAATACTGTTTTTTTTTACCCATCATTCTTTGCTGACAGGAGAGAGAGATCTGTAGCTATTGCTGACAGGATGTTTTGGCTTCTGCTTCTATCTGTTGCAACAGCAGCAGTTTCAGCTCAGAGTCGTATTATTGGCAGTGGCATCACAGTCCAAGGATTCGTCAGCTTCTACACTTTTTTGGTTTCATTGTGATTGGCTACATTAAACTGTGCATTTCTATAAAGCAAAGAGATTGACTGGTATAATTTCTTGTTAGTATGATTCTATTGGCAGAAGGGTTTATATGATGCATACATGTTTGATTGGTGTTACTCTGGTAATGTTGTTGGATGGTATAATCATCAGTCAATAAAGTTTATGAGTTTTGAAGATTCATTTCTGGCCATAAATGTCACAGTAAAAATTGCCATAATAACCGCCATAAAACAAGACTATTTTATAGCATAAATATTCGCAATAACTTAATTTTTCGCCAGAAAATTCGCAACTCGCTAAAATTACCGCTAACGTAAGCTGGTTCCTTAACGTAGTTACCGCAAGTGATCGCAATGACTTCTGAGCGCATCGCTGTTTAGTAAACTTAGTCGCTGCGAATATTCTGGCGTAAAAATATTCTCAGCGATAACATGCGGAAACTTAAAGTCAGATTTACCACACTTTAGTAAACGGACCCCTTTGCACCTTGCCCTGCACTTCTAAATTTAGCCCTAGTGTGTATTGTAATGAAGGATTGCATTAGAAATTAGATGTCAGTAACGGTTGAGAGTTTATATCATTGCCATTATTCAGGCTACCTTTAAACAATACTGTTCTTAGAGCATCCCACACTGCAGAGCTTATCACATTTAATGCCCGGAACCATAACAGCTCAGCCTTTTCCTTTCCCGTCAATGTTTCCGGCCGGGGAGTTCTCAGTGCTGCACCCAGGCGGGCGGATCGCTTTCCCGGCGACCCCGCTGCGGCTGTCACAGGCCGAGCTCCTGTTTATCATGGCTGCGGCGGCGGAGGAGAGCGGATGGACGTACTGATGACCGTCCGGAAGATCGCCTCGATCTGTACGATGGTGAGCGCGCCTGTTGGTGTGTGCATCCTCGGGGGAACCAAGGAATGAATCAAAAACCCGGGGACCAATAAGGGAAGAAAGCGGTGGCTTTTAGATGTATGGACTGGAGCAGTGTAGAGGCATCACTGGCGGGTGACATAGACTGGCATGTGGGCAGGAACTGGCACAGGTCATACCTGGGGGAATTGGGTTTCTGAGCAAAGGAGTCAGCGGTCAGGGTTTTTGGGGAAACTGGCGAAACACCCAAGACAGAGAAGGAGATTACTGCTAGGGGCAGGAGACTGTGGGTGCACCTTCTGTCAGAGTATACGGTGAACAGGGCTTGAGAGAGAGGAGACCTAGGGGTGAGGCAGTATGGAGAGCAGAGACCCAAGGATGAGCCAGGATAAACTCTACAGGGAAGATAGAGAGGGATATAATACAAACTCTACAATACAATACAATATAAACTCTAGAGAGGTGGTTGTGAGAAGAACAAATGTGGTTATGAGAGTCCCAGGGCCTGGCTGTATAAGGTTACTCTTAGTGCAGGATTCATCAGTAGTGATGTCAGGGTAAATTTGTTGCATGGTTAGTTGAGATCTTTGAGTTTGTGAAGGTGTTGGCAATTGATTGTGCTCAGGGCCCTTGGCTACATTTTTATTATTTTTAACAGTGTTTTTTTTCATGTGATGACCAGAAGGGTGGATATTGTTGACTTTGGGGGGAGGTTAATGTAAATTTAGAGTTTGCCTAGATCATGTAACACAGGAATCAAACAATTAATGGGATTCCAGCAGTGGACCTGTAAATGCTATCTGTTGATTGGTTACTATCTATATACCTTAGCTTGGGGCAAACCTGTGCGATGGGTTCTCTTGGTATATACGGTAATAATCAAAATACGAGGAGAAAATTAAGAGATTTTCAGATTGCCAAAATGCTGGTTCCATTTACTTGGTTAATTGATTTTTACTTGGTAAATGAACTAAAAAATTCACAAATAGAGATTTCCCACAATTTTGCACCCAATTTTGTTCATTTGCATGGGTATCTGCTCTACAGTGCTTCATGTTCATTTTGCTTAAAGCGTTTGTTTACTTTAAAGGAAAACTATACGCCCTGAACAATGTAGCTCTCTACGCTCACGGAAGACTGCAACGTGTGACTCGGGTGACGTCACGCTTTTTGCAGGCATCTTCCTCCCTGCTGCCCGAGGCAGCCTTGAGGCGCATTGGGAAGAATTTCTATTTAATGCTCATGTCTTCGGGGAGTTGCCTTTTTCCCAATGATGATGACGCGCATTCAAATGAGGCTATGCGCGAGCCATCATTGACCCTTATGCCCACGCCCCCCATCCATCATTAGTAGCATCTGGGAGCTAATGGGACACACAGGTAATATTGTTTAATTACAGTAGGGACAGCAAACAGTGTGCATCAAGCGCTTGCAGTGCGCAGCGAGGGGACAATATATTTATACACAGCAGGCAACGGTGAGGCACAAATGCGATGATATTGCACTCCTGGGGTCAAGTTTTTTTCACACATGCACAATAATGGAAAAGAGGAAAAGGAAGCGTTCACAACCTTACTAAGATGGCGCCTGCGTGCCTGAAAATGCGAGACGATCATGGACTGTGATTCTACACGATTGCATGGGCATATGTGAGTTGAAACTATTGCTTTTTAGATGGTCTTGGGGAGTACATTACAGGGAGATAGGTAATGAGTTTAGCCTTTCCTTCTCCTTTAACAGAAAGAGTTCTGTTTTTTGATTCCACGCTTCTTCCTGTTACAGTTAGAGTGGCAGTATTTCTGGTAAGGTGATCTCTGAGGCAGCACAGAGAGAGACCATCACAAAATGGTGTTTCAAGGCAAGAGATGTAAAAGGGCAATATTTACTTAAATATATACCAGTTTGGTAAGATTCATTAAAATGCTACTTCATTTGATATAAACTATCTGTTGCTTAAGAGGCGCCTGGCGTGTTTATACAAAGACACTGTTGTTGTTGTTCCCGTTCCATATTGCCTGATGAAGCAGGAAATGCCTGCGAAACGCGTTGCAATATTGTTTTGTGAATAAACTATTATTGAAAATTACCACTTTCGTTGGTGTCTGCTTGGAGGAGGTAAGTTCATTACTACCTCCTCTGAATTACCCATTGGGTTTTTAAGTGCTTTTAGCTATTTTTATCCTTTTTGGCGCCTCTGTTTTGTCTTACTACCATATCTGTTGCTTAAGTATTTATTAATTTTTGGGTTTTAGTTGTTTTCCTTCAAAATTACTTTCAGTATGACTTAAGGTGGACATACACGGAGAGATCCTCTTGTTTGGCGATGTCGCCAAACGAGCGGATCTCTCTCCGATATGCCCACCTTGAGGTGGGCAATATCGGGCTGATCCGATCGGGCCCACGATAGGATCCTAATGAATGGGAACGTGTGGTTGGATCGCGGGACCGCATCAACGAACAGATGCGGTCGCGATCCAGGGGGCCCCATACACGGGCCAATAAGCTGCCGGCTCGTTCTGTCGGCAGCATTTATAGGCCTGTGTATGGCCACCTTTAGAGCTTGATTGGTTTCACTTTTTTACTTTGTTTGGTTTTTGAATTATTTTTTGTTCAGCAGTTTGGAATTTCAGCAGCAAAATGAATAAGGGAGGGGCTAAATAGAAAGATAAGTAATAAAAAGTAGCAATAACATTATAGCCTCATGGAGCAATAGCTTTTGGTTGCTGGGTTCAGTAACCCCACAGATTTATCACAGGAATCGCTTTTTTTAAGGTGCATTTTAGGCATCTGATATGCTGGTTAATCTAATGGTGCGGTATGGTTATTTGTCCCATAAGTGTGCCAGTTTGTTTTCAGTTCTGTCTTGTTGGAAGGAGCTATGTTGGTGCATGTTGTCTCTTGTAAAACTTTTGAATGGGTTTGTCATCCTTAAAAAAGATAGTGTTGCCAATGAATTAAATGTGCTCTTACGCATTTTTTCACTGTACAGTGTTAATAAAACTTTAACGGCTTCTAAGTTATTGGAAATGTAATTGCTTTTGAAATCAGTATATGTCTATCCCTTAATATGCTCTTCATGCTATACTGATTCTGACTCTTGAACCAATGTAACTGAATCAGCTGTCCCTCAGTGACCACTCTATTTACTACAATGTCTTGCATTCTTCTTCACATCAGCTGGTTTGGACTACATTGTGAGAACATTTTGGGGTGCCCAGCTACGCAGTGTTGAACTGGCCCACCGGGATACCAGGAAAAAATCGAAACCCTAAATGCAGGGAATTGTGGCGGAGCTCCCATTCGCCATCTTCCAGCTCTTCACATTGTCTTAGGGCCAACGCTGATTTGCGCATCTGCAGTTGAAGCTGATTCTTGACTTGGCCCAACTGCGCATGCTCCTGCAGGCTTTGTGTCAGCAAAGAGACCCGAAGAGCCGGAAGTGGTGACTGGTAGCTCCCATACGCTTCTCTGCATTTAAGGATCAGATTTTTTTTAAAGAGCACAGGGAAGGAGAGAGGGATAATGCCAGAAAGTTTAGGGGACTTTTGGTAGGGATGGGGTTTAGTTCTTCTTTAATGTAATGGCAAAGTTGAACAGCTCCTTTAAATGTTCTGTTTCAAATACCTCAGTATGTAAATGGTGCTGCAAGTTACCAAACCCACCTTATAAGGTATATGTATGTGTTTGCCATACAGCTTAATCCTGCGTGCCATGCACAGCTGCTTCCAGCTTAATTGTCCTTAATACATTTTAATTATTGTTATATAGTGCTGGAAAAATACTCCATGTCTTACTTAAGATGTTGCCCGTATGGTGAATTTTATTCTTACATTTACAGTGCCAGCTGTAAAAGAAAAATGAAACCGAACATATCCCTTTATAACTCCGCAAAACCACATTCACTTATAGAGCTGGTTCATTAAATGCCTTGCACGCATATTCTACTTCTGTAGGGGAATTACAATAATGTGTAAATAAGACACACTGGACTGGCCACAAGTTTAGTCATTTGACTTACTCTTTCAAATACAAGGATGTAGCAGAATATACAAATGGAAGTCTTTGATAATATTCCTGAGGGACAAACATGGGCTTAGCAGCCCATGGACATTTTGGTTGTGTTATGAGCCGTTCAGCAGAATTTAGTCTATCATGGACATCGACACAGATACCCCCTGGAATGATTCCTTGCTGCCCTGTGCACCTATAACTTGCCACTTTCTGACACACAGATGAGCTACATTCTGTATCACGTTATTCTTATTAAATGATGACATAGCCTTGGTCATCAATATTTGACTTGTGACCCTAGTTGGTTCATGTTATGTAGGAAATTGGTAGGACTAAGCTGGTCAGTGGCAGACAGCCTTCATTGCAATAACTTTATTTGCTAGCACTTTAAGTACAGATTCACAACAGCCATCAACATTGTAGAACTCTGAGTATCACATTCAAAAAGACTTATAAATACTTCCTTGCAACAGTGACATCTAGTGGATACACACTACAATATTTCCAGTTTGCAAGGGGAGCAATGCAGAGTACTAGTTAGAAAATGTACAGTGACCGGTATTTAGGCTCCTTGACCAATCCGTTTCTTTATCCAATATGATTTTTTTCCAGTGTCCTAGAGTTGCTGGAATCCCTGTCCATTTGAGGTTTTTTTTTCTTTTAATATGAGCCAGCTATCATATAGTTTCTCTTTCTTTGCTGTTAAATAATATCTCTGCAAAACTAATTCAAAGCAGCAGGAGGGTAGAAAGTAAAATTGCATATACAGTTCTGTAGAATTACTTCAGGACTTGGTTTATAATGTGAGTAGCTGATACAGACATCCCTGTTACAATGTTTATGCTATCTGTGGTATAGCTTATGCCATTGTTTGCACATAACACTCTTTTCACATGTGTTCCTATCTATGGGAATTGTCTGTTCAAGCCCCGTGTCAGCTGAGTTTCCATCCTGTTCAAGATCACAATGGTAATTTAGCAACATGTGTCTGCAGGGCTGCAATGTATAAATATCTTGCCTATATAAGCCAAAGAGTGGGTTGTTTTCAATATTTAAAATAGCCAGTGGCCACTGAAGCATAATAGATGGATTGAGGGATAGATTGATAGATATTATTTACAGGATTTTCTTGCTGTACAAGGTGGGCTCATTCTGGTAGGGTGGACAGGAGATGCTTCTATCCAGGAAAAGCAACCACATCCACTTGTCATAACTAAAGCTAGAAATACTGCAGCTTTTATTTTTTAGATTAGAATGGCAGCTCCCAAACATACGCAGAAATGCAATCACACACTCATCTAAATGATTGCACTCTGCTGTTAAAAGGTACAATAAATAACCGTTAGATAAGGGTATAGTTTTTGTATTTATTTTAAATTGTGGTTTAACAGCAATTGCCAGTATCCCAGGTGTCAGGCAAGCTGAATATTAGAGCTGCGATTCTATCAATTGTGCCATAAAAATTGAAGTATGTGAAGTGGCTGTGAATGGAATTGCCTGTAATTCAGTTATTGGCTGCTGAATGGTGGCATTTGCTCAGATTGAGGACTCTTGGAGGATCTATTTTTATTCCCACTGAGCTCTCTTAGTGGGTGGAAAAGTTTATGGAGAAGCCTAGAGTTCTGCAATTACACCACATGCTAGCCCACTTCTACTAGTAGCTCATTATATTTCTTTGGCCTTCCTTTATGTCAGTGTTATGCATATTAATACTTTATTTGCATTGTACAAGTGCAGTTCTTAACCTGCAGCAAGGTCAGAACTGGCTACATTTGCTAGTGGGCTGTCATAGCTAAGGAACCTTTAAATGCCACTATTATTTGTGAGTCTTCTAATAAATCATCTTTTGTATTAATCTCTTTTCTTCAACCAACCATTCATAAGTCCGGTTTGTGTGGAACAGTTTGTTTTTCCTCTCTCCTCAGGGCACCAATGCCTCAACATTGGAAAAAGAAATAGGCCCAGAGCAATTTCCTGTAAATGAACATTACTTCGGTTTGGTCAATGTGAGTATGAGCAGGTATCTTTTCTGTATAATAAAATGTTTAAAATTTAATTTGAAAGAATGGCTTGTAATCTGTTCTCTAAGTAAGGTAGGGCAAATGGTAAACATGATGGAAATCACCGGGGTACAATTTGGGGATGCCCAAGCCCTTCGCGCTTTTTATTGTAATTTTGACCACAGTGCAGTCTTTTAAATAAAAGTTGATAGTTGCTAAATAAGCAATAAATTAACTCTCATAAATAACTGGTGATTACTGGCATGTGGTATGGCATTTATAATCTGAGTAAAGACTTAAAATGTTCTTAATAACAGGGTTTACATCATCAGCAGAAGTGTGCCTGGTATTATGGGGTACATCTTTGGATCCAGTATCATTACTGCAATCAGGTTTAGTCTTACATGTTGTACCTGTATGTATTGACTATGTATTGCATGCATAGATTTCAGAGGCATACACTCTGCAGGGTCACAGCAACATGCACCTATAAAGGTAATTTGTTTGGGACATGTATAATCCTTGTAGTGTTGAATCCTTGCATTCACCATTATAACAACAGGGCTTAGAACTTATGCTAAGGTGCTGGCTGGTGTCTGGTAAAAAGAACTGGATCCTACAGCCTGAAATACACAAAAATCTTTCTGCTCCTGTACTTATGCTCCAAATCAGCAACTTCGTAAGAATATCAAGTGCAATTTTTGTGGGTAACTCAATAACCACTTGCTCCATTCTAACTTCCTGTCCGTGACAGGTTACATAATCATTGTTTTCATCTGTTTTGCAGATCTGCTTTCTGTCATTGTTCAAGCTAAAAACACTTTCCATGATTGCTATGCCAACAGTCCTCTGAGTGGCCTTTTCACTTTATTAGCTGACAAACAAATTTCACTCTGATATAAATAGAGACACTAAATATAAAATCGATGACACATCATCCCTGCTTACATATTGTGGCCAGCAATTATATGGAATTTGCTGCAATAAGATTGAATGCAACACTACCTAATAAAAACTATAAGTATAAAATACTGTATAAAGTGGTGACCGTTATGTCCATCAATATTTGGATAAAGACAACTTTTTTCTAATTTAGGTTCTGTACATACACAATGAATTTTTAATGAAACATTTCCGAAGCAGTTGAACTGCAGACTTTCAGTTTTAATTCAGTGGATTGAACAAAAAGATTGCATAAAAATGTGAGGAACTAAAGCCTTCATTTCAGGGGCTCAAAAGTAATTGGACAATTGACTAAAAGACTAGTTTGTGGGCAATTCCTTCACTTTATCATTATGAATTAAACAGATAATAGCCCTGGAGATTATTTGAGGGGGGTGCTTGTATGTGGAAGATTTTGCTGTGAACAGACAACGTGCGGTCAAAGGAGCTCTCCATGCAGGTGAAATAAGCCATCCTTAAGCTGCAAAAACAGAAAAAACCCATCCAAGAAATTGCTACAATATAAGGAGTGGCACAATCTACGGTTTGGTACATCCTGAGAAAGAAAGAAAGCACTGGTGAACTCAGCAATGAAAAAAGACCTGGACGTCCACAGAAAAAAACAGTGGTGGATGATTGCAGAATCATTTCCATGGTGAGGAGAAACCCCTTCACAACAAAACAAGTGAATAACGCTCTCCAGTAGGCAGGCGTATCAATATCCAAGTCTACCATAAAGAGAAGACTGCATGATATTAAATACATAGGGTGCACTGCAAGGTGCAATCCACACATAAGCCTCAAGAATAGAAAGGCTAGATTGGACTTTGCTAAAAAAAGCTAGCACAGTTCAGGAAAAACATTCTTTGGACAGATGAAACCAAGATCAACCTCTACCAGAATGATGGCAAGAAAAAAAGTATGGAGAAGGCGTGGAACAGCTCATGATCCAAAGCATACCACATCATCTATAAAACATGGCAGAGGCAGTGTGGCTTCCAGTGGCACTGGGACACTAGTGTTTATCGATGATGTGACTCAGGACAGAAGCAGCCAAATTAATTCTGATGTGTTCTGAGACATACTGTCTGCTCCAATCCAGCTAAATGCAGTCAAATTGATTGTGAGGCATTTCATAATACAGAAGGACAATGACCCAAAACATACTGCAGGCTTGTAGGCCCAAATATATCAAACCGGTCATGTGATAGACAGATGTCTGTAGAGCCCATAAATAACTTGGAGGGTTAGATTTACTTTGTGGCCCCCCTTTTGTACAGCCTTGATAAGTCTGCATAGAGCAAATATTTTGTGCTTATGAGGGCATCTGCTTGGCAGCATAGTAAATATGGTGCATCCTTTGTCGTATATCACTTACATGCTCTCTCTGTTCCATCTCTCTTTCTAGTTTGGGAACACCTGTTACTGTAACTCTGTTCTACAAGCACTTTATTTTTGTCGTCCGTTTCGGGAGAAAGTTTTGGCATACAAGGTCCAGCCGCGGAAGAAGGAAAGCTTGCTCACATGCCTGGCAGACCTCTTCAACAGTATTGCCACACAAAAGAAGAAAGTGGGGGTCATTCCTCCCAAGAAATTCATCTCCAGGCTAAGAAAGGAAAATGGTATGCAGATATGTTTAATTTTCCCGAACTATAACGTTCTGATAGGAACAAATCTTGTTACTGAGGTAATCCGAACATTTCCTATACAATAGAGAGGAAACCGATATATTGCGTGGCCCATCCTTGCATGCCTAGAACATATATGTGACTGCTAAGTGGCTGTTCTTTTTCAAATTATATAGTAGATCAAACATGTCATGCATTGTGACAACAACACTCAAATATATTATATACAGGCAGTCCCCGGTCCATAAGTTTAATTTGTATATAAGTTGAAACATACATTTACTTACTAAATGCAACTTCGACAAATGTCTGTCTTAACATATTGTTTATTTTTACCTTTTTGTGCTATGTAGTAGACAACATATACCAGAGAGGATTGAGGCAGGTGGTTTATTAAAGCTAAATACTACTAAAAGTCAAGCAAATCATAGTTTGTTACTGTAATAGCCCCCATCTCTAAGTGTGATTTGTATTTAAGTTGTGTGTATATAACTCAAGGACTCCCTGTATAATATACCCACATGTTGCCAGAGCACTGCTTTTTCATCCACAGATAACATACTTTTATTTATCCCAGTACAAAGCCAACATGTTTAGCTGCTTTATTTCCTGCCTGCACCCAGTGTCTCAACTTATTTTGAAAACAATTTGGACCATGACTATTGTTTTGATGATGATGAACTGTTTTTGCCCCTCAAGAAAAAGCTATATATTGTAAAACATTTGATTTTGGAAGCTGCTGTGTGTCAGTAGAACGCACAATTCTTCAGTAGGGGGCATTCTTGCTTAACATTTTCTGTGCTGATATTTAAATAATGCATCTAATGAATGTTATTGTTATATTATTTTAAGAAGTAATTTTGCCCCCTTGTGGAGATTGTAATGTGAAAGTTTCATTCTGTGACTGGTTAATCATGTATAAAATATGTGCTCATTCAGACATACTTACTTTACGTTTTCTAGAATGCTTCAGTACTAACAACTACCCTGTTGTGTACCACTTGTAGAACTTTTTGATAACTACATGCAACAGGATGCCCATGAATTTCTGAACTACCTTCTGAATACTATAGCTGATTTGCTGCTGGAGGAGAGGAAGCAGGAAAAGCAAAATGGCAAGCTACAGAACGGGACCCTGGAGGCCCCAGAGCCAGAAAAGTCTGACCTCACCTGGGTCCACGATATCTTCCAAGGGACACTAACCAATGAAACCCGATGTCTTAACTGTGAAGCTGTGAGTGCCACTATTGCTAACGGTGGGGGGGGGGGGGGTTCAGTGCTAGGAGTGCAACATTCTCTCATTATTTTAAGTTCTATTTTGGACACCTATACCCTGGAAGAAGAGGTATATTCTTGTGGCTTTCATTGTAACCTATTGTGCTTGTGAATCATAGTTACCACTGCCTCACTCCTGCTCTGTTATTGGTGGTTCCTGGTTGGTTTTGTGTCCTTTATTAGTTGGGTGTCCCCATGGTTATCCATAATAAAAGATATGCAATGTTCAGTTTTTCCTTTCTAAATTACCTGAAAATTTAATTGTTTGCCACTGCAACAACACCAATTGCCTTTGCACTGGCCTCCCATTGTTGCATGTATATCAGTTAAAATATGAAATCATGCAAAAATGTATTGCAGGCTTTTGCTAACATTTGTGGAGATTTCAGTGTCCTCATTGGAAGGCCAATTTTGGGATTTTTGTTGTCCACAATTTCAAGTTGGCTACAGTGCCCCAAAAATTGCCCTAAAGTTATTACAGAGGTGCATGAGCTTTTCAAACAGTCAGTATGTGTAAATAACACTGTCACTTAAAGGGGATGTAAAGGCAAAAAATGAAATCCAATTTTTACTTTCTTTAATGAAAAATAAATATACTGCAGTTAAAAAATCTGTACTGTTTTTATGAAAAAGCGTGATTGTATGCAGTGAAATTCCATGTTCCCTTGACTTGCTGTGGATACTAATCTCTACACCAGGGATCCCCAACCTTTTGAACCCGTGAGCAACATTCAGAAGTAAAAGGAGTTGGGGAGCAACACAAGCATGAAAAACGTTCCTGGGGTGGCAAATAAGTGCAATTTGGAACCCCCTATGTGGATTGTCAACCTACATTGAGACTCTGTTTGGATTAAAACTGGATTTTATACAACCAAAACTTGCCTCCAAGCCTGGAATTCAAAAATAAGCCCCTGCTTTGAGGTCACTGGGAGCAACATCCAAGGGGTTGGAGAGCAACATGTTGCTCACGAGCTACTGGTTGGGGATCACTGCTCTACACTGTTGCTGACTGCTCTACTGGAAAACCAACAGAATGGCCTGGGAAGGAAGGTGCAGGGGTTGGTTGTCATAGAGATTATCTAAGGCTAGCCAGATTATAAGGTTGTGGAAACAAAACATAAAATAACCCTGCCATTCAAAAATACAATCATTTCCTTGCAAAGCAGCTAGGGACCATCTAAATAGTTTCCTATCTGCAACAGAGAAAGTAAAACGAATGGGGAATTTCACTGCATACAATCAGGTTTTTTATAAACACTGTACATTCTTTAATGAAAGTATAGTGGAGATAGGTTTTTTTTTTTTTGCCTTTACATCCCCTTTAAGTAAACTGACAGATTGTATGGTAAAAAGATCACAAAAGCCTTGGAACCAAGTGCGACAGGTAACTATTACTGCACAGATTAGCCTAAAGTTCACTACCGAGAACTCTTTGTATCCCAATAACTGCACTATTAGAGCCTAGATTTTTTTAATTTAGAGAAGATTGTATCTATTTATTCATTATGCTATTTGTGTGTAACCAACCGAGCCATATATGGTGGTATACAGGAAAAGCTTCAGTTTAGCTAAAACAATAATCAACTGCAAGTTTTATCTACTTAATGTAATTAATAGTTAAATGCTGACAGTTGACACTCTTGTGTTCTTCTCAAGGTTAGTAGCAAAGATGAAGACTTCCTGGATCTCTCTGTAGATGTGGAACAAAACACTTCTATTACACATTGTTTAAGGTATGTCACCTGTTGCCCTCTTCAAAGTTCCTGTATTTTGTATTTTTTTTCCAGAAAAGGGATGCCTATTACATGGGACATAGGGAATATTCTCAAATATAAACCATAACTGCACATATGGTAGATCATAAAACATAATTCAGCATGTAGCAACTGTAGCATGTAAATACATTTGGAGTTCCTCCTTTGTATGACATCTAGGAGCAATCAGTGCAGTAGCCCTTAGCAACCAGGAAGATATTGACTCTCATTATTCTGAATACAGATAAGCTAATTAGATGCTATGGGTTATTGCAGCAGCGCCAATTTTCTATGTTTTTTTTAGAGGTGAACACCTTAATGCTACCTAGACTGTTATAGACTAGTAATTAAAGACACTGTAGATGATTTAATTTAAAGTGCTTGTTCTGTTTCTGCAGGGGATTCAGTAATACAGAAACACTATGCAGTGAATATAAATATTATTGTGAGCAGTGCCGTAGCAAACAGGAAGCACAGAAAAGGTGAGTCTGAAGTATGTTCATATGTAGTAAGTAAGCTTATATTTGCTTTCTGTGACAAATGAAATTGTGTTTGTATATAATGCTGAAAGGAAACTATGAAATCCCAACATAAAGCTTCTCAAAGGGAGGCAAGAAGTATTTGGTAAAACTAGCCCTGCTGTAAAAATAATTTGGAACTTTGATATATCATAACATTTAGGTGGTTTTTATAACAAAGCTGTTTAGCGAAACGTACGTCGGCGTTCTCAGTAATCCTCTTTTGTTCAAATTGATTCGGTAAATTCGGTCTATAACTAATAGTTTTGTTGGGTTTTTTTCAACGGAAGTGGGGGCAAGAATTTTTTGGGTCAAATCCTCTACTATTCTATACAACCTCTTATAATCTTCTTTCCATTCTAAGGGGCAGACGGTTTGTGGCTTTTTAGGGTTACTTAGCCTCTTTCAAAACATCTAGGGCAAGTTAAATACCAAGGCCACAGCCCCGGTTACCCTGTCCTGCCTTATCTTTGTGGTGTCCCAGGCTCGAGAAAAAAATCAGGTAGCTAGTTTACGGGACAACTCCATCATCTATTGTTTCTAATTTCTACTATCTAATTTTTTGGATTGTGACTACATTTTTTAACCCACTACCATGTTTGGTCATTTTTAACTACTTTTTAATTCAACTAATTAATTTTTTGGGTCTAATACTTTAAATTATTGCACTGCACTTTACTTAAATAATGAATTTTTCTATTTATGGATGAATTACGGAGTAATATTATCTCACAGATGAATTGAATTAGTTCGATTTTTCAATTTTTTAATCTCAAAGTATTCAGGAAAAGTTAATGTGGTTATAACGGCACTGGCACGTTAAAATCTCTTTTTTTAGTCTAATTTCTTATGAATTATTGGTGTTAAATAAGTAGGGTGCATCACCTATTAGAACTTTTCTGTCAACCTTAGAATCATAACTATTGGTGGGGTTTCTTTTTTCTTTCCTGTAAAAAAAATGTTGTTTGTTGCTCTGACTTTGTCAGACCTCAACTAATAGTTGTGAAAGATCTTTTTTGCATTTGAATAAAGGCACCTCTTTTGGGTTATATTTCACAGTAGAGCAACTTTGTTATACTCACTGCTTTCAGGTGTGAATTCTACAATGTTTGGGCTCATCATCATTCTGCTGTAGGAGCAGATAGGTAACTTTTTCTTTTGATTTCTTTTAGAATGAGAGTAAAGAAGTTGCCTATGATTCTAGCTCTGCACTTAAAAAGGTTTAAATACATGGACCAGCTGCATCGATATACCAAACTGTCCTACCGAGTGGTATTTCCATTGGAGCTGCGACTCTTTAACACCTCCGGGGATGCTACCAACCCAGACAGAATGTATGATCTTGTGGCAGTGGTAGTTCACTGCGGAAGGTATGTTTGCTGTCACCTATAACAGGGGAACACCATAACAAATAGTGCTAGTGTATGCTTTCTGTAATTCAACTGCACAGCACAGAAGCTGGTTATAGACAGGTTATAGTTTTCCACTTATTCCTGGCTCAATAAAAAAGTATTAAAAGTTAGAAACTTGATCTTTGTGAATAATACTTTGCAGTGTCACCTCAACGAATTTCATTTGCATTTTAAAACTTAAAGCTACATGGTAAAAGTGTTGCTGAACTGTGCAAATGGGTCTGTCATGTTTTATTCCAAAGCATTTCCAAAACATTTTCTCCAAAGTTTTTTGCTTCGCTAAGCACCTCAAATTATTTTCAGATCCTAGTTTTGTCATGCTTCATGCTTATGGCTCATGGGTGTTAAAGAGCTCAAACCTGCTGAATGAGCCTGTGATTAGCTGTAATGGAAACACATACAGTATTACGGGTGCCTCTTCGCTGGCTGAAAAATGGCAGAAGAAAAAACATCTCTTGTGCAGTCACCCTTATACAATTTTATCTGTTGTATGTATGGCAGAGCATCCAAACAGTGCTCAGAGATCACTGAAATAATTTACATCATCGAAAGTTTCTTAAACATGATTTATTAGCAGATTGGTTGCAAAAGTTTAGCAAAGATGGATAGATGGATCTGCAGCTTTAAATATGACACTGACAGCTTTTATTCGAAGTTTAAAAAAAAAAAATGTAAATCATGAGCAAAAGGGAAATTTTGAGATTCATATCAGATCTTTAACAGAATATAAGCAGTTCTCAACCACTTCTCCTTTTAGATTGTAAGCTCCTTTGGACAGGACTTTCTTCACCTCTTGTATCGGTTATTGGCTGCTTTGATTGTAATACTGTATGTACAGTGTATAACCCATTTATTGTACAGTGCTGCAGAATATGTTGGCACTTTACTTTTTTTCATATCTTTTGCTTGGTTTGTGTGAATAAAAAATGTTCTTTTGTTTCCCCACAACAGTGGACCAAATCGTGGACACTACATTACCATTGTAAAAAGCCATGGATTCTGGTTGTTGTTTGACGACGATATTGTAGAGGTTGGTTTTCCTTATTCTACTATTCATATATCCACATTACTATGAAAACCATACTATGAGTAATCATTCTTTTACTTTTCAGAAAATCGATGCACAAGCCATTGAGGAATTCTATGGTTTGACATCTGACATTTCCAAAAACTCTGAGTCCGGTTATATCCTGTTCTATCAATCTAGAGACTGAAGGCTTGGCTGTAAAGAAATGTACAGAAAATATATACTCCTGAAAGAGAGAATATAAATAGTGGGTTAGACATCTAGGGAGCAGTCATGAGAAGAACATGAAGATTCTAGCAACTGTCCCTACTCGTGGCCGCATGGTGATGCTAAATAGTCCACTAATCCAGGCTGCCAAAATAAGATTGAATATACTCCTCTGAATTTACTTTTAACCCCTTCTTGAGCAGGATTCTCAGAAAATTAAGGGATTAAAAACCTTCCTGTATCCCAACATAACATCAATTTGGCATCAGGAGACCAGAGGTGGAAATTTGATTGGATATCAGATGGATGCTGAGAAATGGATCTGTGCAGCACTTTGGAGTACTCAAAATCATAGTGTTTAAAGGAATCTACAATCAAGAGTTTATTGTTTCCTTATGCGACATTCACATACTTTCATTTTTTTTGTATCGTCTTCAATCATTTCCATCTTACTCTGCTTTGCTGTAGCACCCCTCACAGAGGAAGAGAGGTTGAGGCTGCTGCTCTGCACATATACATTGCTTGGATACATTTTATGACTTTATTTTCCAAATTTCTAGCACCTTTAAATGTCATTTGAAGTGTTCCCATTGGGTTAATGATTATACTTAGAAAGCTTTGGTCATACGTAAATGAGAACGGTGGGTTACACCAGGCACCTAGGTGTTTTGTTCTTTAGCTCATTAAACCGATATTGACACCAAAGGAGATTTGTTATCCCGTAGTTCTTTACTGTATGATGTGTGGTGTTTACTTTTACAAAATTGTCATGCCTACCATTTTAACTTCAGCACTGTGCTTACTCTGTGAGTGGTGTCAGCTAACCATTTCCCCTTGTAACATGTCTGTCTGCCACCTACTGGCAGGAAACAGCAGCCCTGTGCTATTGAAATATGTGGCTGTACTGGGGGGCAGGAGGATTTTTCAAAGTAAAGAAAAAAGAATGACTTCAGACATTGTATATAATTAACAGAGCCATAACCCACACTTGCATTACAAGAATCTGGCTATGTTCCACAGAAGTAGCTTTTTGCTTTTAAATAGGAGTTTAACCCTATGATTGGGATTATAAAGTCTGATAAAGAAAAGGGCTTTCCACCTGTGGGCCAAAAGTTGCACCCTAGGGGGTTGTTGTCGCCCCCAGCTTGCTCAAATTGTCAGTAGATTTGTTAGTTTAAAGGGGAAGTAAAGTCTAAAATAGAATAAGGCTAGAAATTCTGTATTTTGTATACTAAATATAAACATGAACTTACTGCACCACAAGCCTAATCAAACAAATAATTTATGCTTTCAAAGTTGGCCACAGGGGGTCACCATCTTGTAACTTTGTTAAACATCTTTGCAAGACCAAGGCTGTGCACATGCTCAATGTGGTCTGGGCTGCTTAGGGATTATCATGAATTATCAAAACTGCACAAGTCAAATAATATCTGCCAGAAGCCGATATAGCAAGACTGATTAATAATCAGAATATACAGACTGCGCTGGTTCCTGTGTTGTCATGTAATCCAATGTGGATTTTATAGTTTTTGAATTGTTTAATACAAACTTTTTCCAACTCTGCAGAACCAGTGGCTGCAGCAAAATAATCCTCCAAATAGAATCCCAGTTTATCGGTTTAAATCTGGCTCCATTATCTTTGTCCCTGGAGCTGGAGTTGGAAACAGTAAAGGGGATGTAAAGGCAAAAATAAAATCCAATACAAATCTCTACACATGCACCAACTGCTCTACAGGGAAACAAACAAAGCTGCTTGAGTTCTGCATGGCTAGGAAGTAAGTCGGGGGCTCCCCCTGCTGTTCATAAGTATGGTTGTTTCCCTGCAGAGCAGTTAGGGACCGTCTGACAATTCCTATCCACAGCAGTAAATGAAGGGAGAATTTCACTGCATACAGTCAAGTTTCTTATAAAAACGGTACACATTTTTTAATTAAAAGTATATTGGAGATTGGTTTCTTTTTCATTGACAAAAGTAAAAATCAGATTTTATTTTTTTGCCTTTACATGCCCTTTAACACCATAATTTTCTCAATAATCTGACCCCCTTATCATTTGGTATGCGAGATCTGCATGTGGTATGTGTGCCATTGCATAGAAAACCATTAGATGACACTGATACAGAATACCGGCCTTCTTAGACATTTACCACTTGATCTTCATTGTTTTTGTATTTTTAGTTATATATCTTTTGTTTAATTCAGCTTTTTTGTTCTGCAGCTCTTCATGCTGGTGCTTGGGAGACAAGAGGTTCAGACTGAAGTATGACAGGCCTGAATAGAAAGGTCATTGATGATATATGCAGGCTTGACAGTCAGGTATCTTCAAGTTCATTTTGGAGTGAGGCAACGTAGAAAGTGAAATAAAAAAGAAAACTGAATAATTAAAGTTAGTTACCTTATGTTTGAAGCCTATTTTGAGTGTTACTATAACGTTTCTAATCCCACTGATAGCCTGATATAAAAGGAAGGTTTCAATTTAAAAATCACATAAAAAAACTTTACAACCTTTATATCTTAATGTGAAATTGCTGTTCTGAGCAATTTACATTTTTTTTAGATTTCAGAATTCCATACATTTTACACTGCTGATATGAATGTGTAATCGCTATGGAGCCAAAGGCCTGAGCTGGAAAGTGTCATGAGACACTTTCTGCTAAAGTGAATTAATGCTTTAGGCTTTCTGCTCAGGTTGGAGATCAAGGGGTGCTGTGGTTACACATTCATAATTCAAGCAGTGTAAAAACTGCTAATATGAAATCTAAGGAATTGTCAATGACAAAATGCACAGAAAAGCACTCTGAGCCTTTCTTGGTTGACCTATACACAGGGTATATGCTCCGTTAAATAGAGGATACACTTCTCACCCTCAAATACCCATATATCAGTATTTTATTCTTGAGTTTTATTTTTGTCACCATTAGAAATCACGGGGCCCCATTCAGCAAAATTTTCTGGGTCCCCAGCCCCCAAGCCCTACCCCAGATCCCACCCACACCACAGTAAAGAGTCTATACATACATCAGCAGTGGTCAGGGCTCCCTAGGAGTTAAAAAAAAAAAAAAAAACATTGGTGGCCAGGGCCCCCCATAAAAGTTTTTAAAAAAACATTGGTGGTCAGGGGCCCCCACAGAAATTTTCTTGAAAAATTGGTGTCCATGCCCCCCCTCCCCCCATATACAATTTAAAAACATTGGTGCTAGGGGTTTAATGGAAAAAAAAATTGGGGTTCAGTGGAACTTATTTGTGGGTTCTTCCTTGTCCTCGGGCGATGGCAGATTCTTCAGCTTTGTTCTACAGCATTTTGGCTCCTTGGCTTAGGGTCTTTCCATCGCTTCGGGTCTTTCTTCAGTGCCGCCAGTCCAGATCCACTTGTTGTGGGATAAGTTTGTGGTGGGTACAGGCAGTTGCAAGGGAAAGAAGATTTACAAGCATACCTCCCAACTGTCCCAATTTTCACAACTTAACCCTCAGCACTTAGATACTTTTGTTACAATTTAAGATAAGCAAAGAAACAACCTGCCACGTTGTTTTGTCCTTCTTTCTATTTCCAAAATGTTGGGGGAGATTGTACATGGAGTGGCTTGGAGGAATGTACTGGGGAAGAGTTACATGTTGGGGAGTGGTGTGTGACTGGGTGATTCTACCACCCACATGTCCCTTTGTACCCCAAGCAGGTCTAGAACCCGCGTCTATAAATTACTAACCTTGTAAGAGTTGATACCTGCCTATATCTCCCGCGTTAACCCTGGCAGCTCAAGTGACTAGGAGTGAGAGAATGACATCTGGACACCTGCATCCCTTAGCAACCCGCACTCTTTCCCACCCACACCGCACCCACTCCTGTGCAAATGCACACTTACTGGCATGCCCCTTTCTCTGAGTGCTGTGAAGCAGTAGGGGTGTGTGCACAAGTGCAGTGTTTGTCTGAAAGCAAGCGGCTTCCTTTGTCACTTCGAATCTTAAGGGGTCCCGATTCTTCAGAGAGTGCAGCACGGCTGGGCCCCCCTTTCACCTTGGACATTGCCGGGCCCGGGACAACTGTACCCGCGGTGCCCCCCTAATGGCGGTCCTGCCTATAGCACACCTGTGTTAGGAGTAGAGCGTTTGGCTGCAGATCAAGAGGTCCCCCTATTTCTTCCAAATTATTTTTCATACTTAAGCTCACCTTAAAGGAGAAGGAAAGGTTAAAACTAAGTAAGCCTTATCAGAAAGGTCCATCTAAATATACCAGTAAACCCCCAAAGTAGTGCTTCTCTGAGTCCTCTGTAAAAAGAAACAGCACATTTCTTTCCTTCTATTGTGTACACATGGGCTTCTGTATCAGACTTCCTGCCTTCAGCTTAAACCTCATTGCCCTGGGCAAGAGCATGCTCAGTTTGCTCCTCTCCCCCCACCCCTCCCTTCTCTACTGTAATCTGAGCCCAGAGCAGGGAGAGACTCAGGCAGGAAGTGATGTCACACCACATTAATACTGCAGCTCCTATCCTAAACAAACAGAGAGTTTCTAGAGCTTTTTACTCAGGTATGGTAAAACATTCTACAGAATAAATACAGCATTCTAGCTTGTACTATTGCAGCTAATCTATTGGCAATAAAATGCCTCCGTAGCTTTCCTTCTCCTTTAAAGGTGTTAACATTTAAGTTAACTTTCAGTATGTTATAGAATGTCCCTTTCTTAGCAACATTTAATTGTTTTTTATTTTTTCATCTTTCATAGTTCTTTATATGATTTGCCTATTTAAACACTTTCTAGTTTTGTGATCGGGTTCACTAACCAGAAAAATCAGTGTAGCTGCAATTTTACTGTTGTTGAGACTTTAACAACCACATAGCTGTTGAAAGTTGAAACTGGGGAACTGTTGAACAAAAAAAGCTTAATAATTCAGAAACCCTATAACATAAAAAAATTAAGACCAATGGTTAATTGTCTCAGGATGTCACTGTCTGCATCATACAAAATGTAATTTAAAGGGGGTTTTCGCCTTTGAGTTAACTTTTGGTATGATGTAGAAAGTGGTATTATGAGAAATTGCAATTGTTTTTCATTTTTTATTTGTAGTTTTTTTTGGTTATTTAGGTTTTTATTCATTAGCTCTTCATTTTGCAGTTTGGTTGCTAGGGTCCACATTACTCTAGCAACCATGCCCTGATTTGAATAAGAGACGAGTATAGGGCCTGAATAGAAAGATACGTTATAAAAAGTATCAGTAACAATAAATGTGCAGCCTTACAGAGCATTTGTTTTTAGATTGGGTCAGTAATCCTATTTGAAAGCTGGAAAGAGTCAGAAGAAAATGGTAAATAATTTAAAAAAACAAAAAATTAATAATGAAGACCAATTGAAAAGTTGCTTAGAATTTGCATTAGAAATTCTACAACATACCAAAGTTAACTTGAAGGTAAACCACCCCTTTAAAAGATAAACAATCCCTTTTAAAGGAGAAGGAAAAAAGAAAAGTCAGTCACCCAAAAGTGATTATATTTACTTACCTGATACCCAGTGCTCCTATCAGGAGAAAACGGCACAGGTCCGGGGGTTCACCATGGAGTGATCCTCTTCCTTCTTCATCTTTCTTCAAACTTCCCGGGGCAGACGCATGCAGTAGAACAAAATAGACAACCTCTTTTTTTAAAGTTTCAGCTTTTCACTCTACTGTGCATGTGCACCCCCACAATCAAACAAGACTCCAGAAGCCGATCGTTCTGTGGTGCTCGCTGGAATTACCCGGGCCGGTGTAGTTTTCTGCTGATAGGAGCAACATCTGGGGAATGAGGTGAGTAAATACAATCACTTGAGGTGCCTAACATTTGCACCCCCAAGTAAAGAGCACCTTTCTTTCTCCTTTTACACCTAGGGCCCATATGCAAGTGTCTTCTCTCCCTCTTGTATCATCCCAGAGCTCATACAATGACAGTGCCCCCTCCAAAGTCCATAGTGTTACCTGTCCCTCAAGGTGTAGGATCCAGTGCCCATATATTTACACAATGCTCCAGAGTGTATATAATGACAGTATCCACTGTTCCTTAAAGCACATGATTCCATACGCCATATATTCTGTGGAGCAGGATATCACATACAGGCCGGCCTTATGTGTTTTGTGCCACCTGGCACTTAATCATAGGAGCCTAACATCAGGCAATATGCACAAATCAGTGTAGCTGACTATATTTTTTGCATTGCTTACCCCCAGAATTTAAGCATCTTTCAGGGTCCTTTACTTAGGGACAAGTCGCCATGTTTCTTAAGATTTTTTTCTAACAAGAATTCCTGCGTTATGGTTGACACTCTGGGAGTGGCGCCCACCTCAATTGTGCCTGATACATTCAAGCACGGTGTGGGAATTGTATCACATATAAAATCGCATTTGTTGAAAGAAAATTTGCCAAGCCTTCTTATATTTCTTCTTTATAATGATTTTATAGTCATATTTGATTCAATATTGGTGAATTGCAGATTTCTATGTCCTATCCTGCTTGTGTATGGGGGGGTTTGTGGATGCACACCTAAGGCCAATTTCAAAAAGTATAATTTCAAAAAGTATAGGAGGGTCTAGCCGTGAAAAAACCAACGTCCCATTACACTACTCTATGTACACATACACTTATTATGTCTCTCATTTATTTCTTCTTTACATTCTTTTATTCTATGCTTTCTTACACATATACTCCCTAATACACATACACTTTCCCTTACCACTACCATACATACTTTCACTTTTCACTTACACATGTATACACACTATTGTGCAACTGCACATATCACTCTACCTTGATTTTAATTACAACACCTGATTTCTACTTTTCTAAAATGGGCGTTGGTTAAGGCAGTCTCTCCCTCTTAAAAGCCGCTCAGCAAGTTGGCGGGGGAGGATCTAGCACAGAGTTGAAACCAAGGCACAGGAGATGTTTATACAAAGAATTGCTACTACAGAGAGGTAATGTACCTTGTTTACTATGACTAAAGATAAATAAGTTAGGGACCACCATGTGGGGTTTTACCTTGACGTGGTATGGTGGCTTATCAATATTATGATCATAACTTTGTAACAAAAAAACCCTGTTTCAAAATTAAATGCACTGGCATATTTACTTGAATTACTTAGACAGGGCTTTATACTTTTTGAAATTATACTTTTTGAAATTGGCCTTAGGTGTGCATCCACAAACCCCCCCATATTGATGTACTATCGTGCTTGTGGTTATTAATCATGACATGAAGAAGGAAGATAAATGGTGAGTTATAATATCCATCAGCTGGAACCAATAAAGGTGAAGACTTTCATAGGGCAATATCCCATAAAGAGCTATATGTGATAAATGGCTATAATGAGTGGCAGGTAAATGGATATTGGATTCTACTTGGGTATTTATGAGAATTTTACTCATTCACAAAGTTTATATTCAGAAAGAATTCCCTGAAGAACAAAGGTTGACCATTCTGTGTTGTGTATACTTTTCAATTGCTGCTCAGATTCAACTGGCACATGCCACTCAGACACCAGCTCTCAGGAGCCAACTGTCACGACTGTCATTTAGCCAGTATGCAGTGATTACAGGAGCTTTTGTGAGTTTGAGAGAGTTTTGGAGATTACAGCGATAGAAGAAGAGATTTGAGCAGAAAAGTGAGTTTGTAGTGTGGAGGAAGAAGAAAGCAGCAGCAGAAGAAGAAAGAACATCCTTGGAAAATAAGTAAAATGGAGAAGAAGAGGAGAAGATCTAAGAGTCCAGTGGAGGACCCAGCTAGTAAGGAGAAGAAACTCAAAATATATTGCTTTAAGAATATAATTATATAACCTGTAACTCATCTGTTTAATATGCAAATATGGGCATTTAACTTGGGGTGACTGGCCCACCTCTCATTTTATATAGAAAATATGGGCAGTGTATGTCCTCTACTTTTCACTGTATGTAATGTTCTTGGAAAGCAAACACCATTGATTTTTCATGTTTAATATAATTAAGGCACCACTATATGAATGGTACTATGAGTATCTGTATATAATGTTTATTGTATACAATATATTTAGAGTGCCAGTATCCTCTTCCAATGTGTATAATGCCCTATGGTGCCAGTGTCCGTTGGCATGATAAATTGCTTGGGCAAAAACCACTGGCTTTTAATGTTTAATATAGTTGAGGCACTACTATATGTAGGTTACTATGTGTGCCTGTATATAATGTTTACTGTATGCAATATATTTTGGGTACCAGTGTGCGTTCCCTTTCAATGTGTATAATGCGGTTTGGAGCCAGTATCTGTTGGCACCATAAAGTGCTTGGGGTACCTGTGCCAACTGCCTTTGACTGTATTTATGTACCACTGGGTCTCAATGTAGGCAACATAATTGGGGTGGCAGTAACCATTGCTTTGTACTATATATAATGTAATTGTTGTGCCAGTAACCACAGTCTCTCCCTATATATAATGTTCTCTGCTGCCTCTGATATTATAAAATGCATTTGGGGTTCCTGTGTCTGCTGTCTCTCATGTAATATAATATATTTTTGGTGCTAATAACCTCTGGCAATTACTGTATAATGTGGGAAAGGATCCACTCCCCCATATGCTTGGGCTGACAGTAGCCACTTAGGATGAAGCTGTTACCTGCCATTTAGGCACAACCTGTCCGCTGCAACTCCGGATCAAATTGTCACTCACCACTTTTCCAACCATTGGAAATAACATTTTCACACTTTATTTATAAAAACCCTAGGAGCAGCAGCAAGAATAGAAATTTGTACCTCTTAGCACTCAATTCCAGAGCAATTGCAACCAGAGTGCAGTGTGTGGTACTGGCAGCTGCAACATTTATACAACAAATGTTCTTTGCACTAATTTTTTGCACATTGCTGATAAATGTGTCCAGGTCCAGGCCAAGCCGACCAGGTGCCCTTGGCCCTTGCACAAGCGAAGGGAGAGTGACAGAGGGGAGGGAGTGGAGAGTAACATAGGGAGGGGAGAGGGATAGAGGGGAGGGAGGCAAGAGGGACAGTGGACAGTGAACATGCACTAGGGGTAGGCAGAAGATACTTTAACAGGTACCTGCCCAGCACTCCCCTATCGTTACACCCTAGGCAGGTGCTTCTTCTGCTCACCCCTAGTTCCGACCCTGAATGAGTCCCTGACTTAATTAGAGAGTCACAAAGTGATTTTAATTTTTTTAGCAGGAGAAAAGATAAAACTGAAGAATTTAAGGATTTGCCTAGAGCATATAATGCAATATCCGCTAAGAAGAAAAAGATCAAGAAGTCCGGAGGAGAACCCAATTGGTAAGGAGAACAAAACTTGAAATATATTGATGTAGGACTTAAAGGGGTTCTCAACCCAAAACAGATCCCCACAGACTCAGTATTTCAAAACATCTTTCCAATATACATTCATTACAAATTTCAGTGGTTGTATGGTAATTTGTGGTAAATTTTAGCCCAAGCCTTGCTTGTAATATCACTGCAGAAATGACCAATGAGCACTCCACTAAAGGGGTTGTTCACCTTTGAGTTAATCTTTAGTATGGTGTAGAAAGGGATATTCTGAGACAATTTGTAATTGGTTTTATTTTTTTATTAGTTGTGGTTTTTGAGTTATTTAGCTTTTTATTCAGTCACTCTACAGTTTGCAATTTCTGCAAACTGGTTGCTAGGGTTCAAAGTACCCTAGCAACCATGCATTGATTTGAATGAGGCAGGAATATGAATAGGAGGGGCCTGAATTGAGTATAATGCTCTTTGGAGCCAGTAGCTGTTGGCACCATAAAGTGCTTGGGGTACCTGTGCCAACTGCCTTTGACTGTATTTAATGTACCACTGAGTCATACTGTAGGTAATATTGTTGGGGTGGCAGTAACCATTGCTTTGTGCTGTATATAATGTAATTGTTGTGCCAGTGACCATACTGCCCGCCCTATATATAATATTCTCTGCTGCCTCTGATTGTATAAAATGCATCTGGGGTTCCTGTGTCTGCTGTCTCTCATGTTACAAAACATATTTTGGGTGCTGATAACCTCTGGCAATTACTGTATAATGTGGAAAAGATCCACTCCCCCATATGCTAGGGCTGGCAGTAGCCAATTAGGCTGAAGCTGTTACTTGCCATTTAGGAGCAACCTGTCCGCTGCAACTCAGGATCAAATTGTTACTCACCAGTTTTCCAACCAATGTCACCAATAAGAAATAACATTTTCACACATGGAGATTTATAAAAATCCTAGGAGCAGAGGCAAGAACAGAAACTTGTGCCCCTTAGTGTTGAAGTGCAGTGTGTGATGCTGGCAGCTACAACATGGGGAGGCCCATTTATCAAAGGTTGAAATTTTGAATTCATGTGAGTTTATAAACTCCCATGAACTCGAAATTCGACCAATCGGAATTTATTAAAAAAATCACATTTTTCAAACTCGGGTGAATAGAACCGAAAACTCTAATCAAATTCAAATTGAATTTGATTTGAAATTTAAAAACTCGATTCAAGTTTTTTCTCTGAAAAAAACTTGAATGTCAGGAAGGCTGCAAACAACTCCAAAATAATCCCTGGACCTCTCCCATTGACTTGGTGGTGAATTGTCGATTTTGAGTTCTTTAAGGGCCAGTGTATGATAAATCTCGAAAAACTCGAATCGAATTTGAATAACGCCTCAGTCGAATTTGACAGTTTTGACCATTAAAAAAAACGCGAAAATTCAGATTTCTAATTTTCAGTTTGGCCCATTGATAAAATCTGCCCCTTAAACAACAAGTGACGTGGGGAGGCGAGAGTGACAGAGGGGATGGGAAAGTGACAGAGGGAAAATGACAGAGGGGAGAGAGGCAAGAGTGATATTGGGCAGTGAACACGCTCTAGGGGTAGGCAGAAGACACTTTAACTGGTACCTGCCCAGCACCCCCGCTATTGTTGCACCCTAGGCAGGTGCTTCGTTTGCTCACCCCTAGTTCTGGCCCTGGATGAGTCCCTGACTAAATTAGAAATTAGTAAGTCATAAAGTCATTTTTTTCTTTTAGCAGGAGAAAAGATAAAATTAAAGAATTTAAGGATTTGCCTAGAACATCTAAAGCAATATTCACTGAAAAGTAAAAGATTGAGAGGTCCAGAGGAGAACCCAGCTGGTAAGGAGAACAAAACTTGAAAGATATTGATGTAGGACTTAAAGGGGTGCCCGACCCAAAAAACAAATCCCCACAGGCTTAGTATTTCAAAGCATCTTTCCAATATACATTTATTACAAATTTCAGTGGTTGTATTGTACTTTATGTTAATTTGCCTGTAATTTCACTGCAGAAATGGCCAATATCAGACATGTCAGTAAGATCACTGCATCAATGCATAGATTACCTCACCCAAACAGAATACCGCAAACGCCTCTTCTTTTCCCAATGCTGCTTGTCTCTATTTGCCTTCCCTGTCTAGCTGAAACTTCTAAAGATGTCCGTGTATTCCACAGACATCTTTGATTTATTTCCTTCTTCCACTGATGATCAGGGAGCTGTATACTAGGGCACTGGCAGTCCAAGCCAGGTCCACAATAAGCTGTGAGCTGGATATGACAAGTCAAAAATCAATTCAATTATTTTATTGGTTGCTATCAGTAACTGTACCAGTAGAATTTAGCACCTATGTTGCAAATAAAACAGCCATATCATGTGCATGACGGCCAAAAATGATAAATGAGTCCCTGATTAAATTAGAGACTAAAGGTCACACAAAGTAACAATTTTTTTTTTTAGCAGGAGAAAAGATTACAATTAAAGAAATACAGACAAATAAACAAATTTTCAGAGATGGAGATCGAAAGCAGTATCCACTTCGAAGGAAAAGATCAAGAAGTCCAGAGCAGAGCCCAGCTGGTAAGGAGAAAAACATTTGAAAGATATTGATGTTGGACTTGAAGAGGTGTTCAACCCATAAAAATGCTCCTCACACGCCCAGTCATTCAAAGCAACTTTCTAATATACTAATTTCAGTGGTTGTATGGCAATTAAAGATATATTTTAACCCCAGCCTTGCTTGTAATATTACTGCAGAAATGGCCAATGAGCACTCCACTAAAGGGGTTGTTCATCTTTGAGTTACCCTTTGTATGATGTAGAAAGTGATATTCTGAGACAATTTGCAATTGTTTTTAATCTTTTATTATTTGTGGTTTTTGAGTTATGTAGCTTTCTATTCAGCAGCTCTGCAGTTTGCAATTTCTGCAAACTAGTTGCTAGGGTTCAATATACCCTAGCAACCATGCATTGATTAGAATGAGACAGGGATATGTAATAATGGAATAAGTAGCAGTAACAATAAATGTGTAGCTATACAGAGCATTTGATTCTTAGATGGGGTCAGTGACCCCCATTTGAAAGCTGGAAAGGGTCAGAAGAAGAAGGAAAATAATTACAAAACAATGAAAAATAAATACTGAAGACCAATTGAAAAGTTGCTTAAAATTGATCATTATATGACATACTAAAAGTTAACCACCCCTTTAACCCTAGACATTCCATTAAGATCAATGCACCAGTGGATAGATAGCTCATAGTGACTGTAATTTACATTTGAATGGTCTATAAATAATGTTTGGTTGCCCTGGGGGACTACTGTAAAATTAATGTTTTTTCCAACTTGACCCCATGCTGTACCTGGTGGCTGATTTGGGAATATACCACCATAATAGGGACCCTTGATATGTATTAATCATGGGACATGAAGACTGCACCTTAAATATAAGGACACATTCTATGTATCTTTATTGGATGAATTGAGTTACATTGTCTGTTTTACAAATCCCCTAGGAGGAAAAGAGAGCGTTAGAGAGGACGCCGAAACATTGCAGTACCTCGATATTAAAAATTACAGCCTTATTAAAGAACTAGGAGAAGGCAACTTCGGCAAGGTGAGTGGTGAGCTTCTATGGCAAAATCTATTGGAATGATCTGGAATGAAACCAAAAGGAGACAGAAATCACAAGAGAATTAAGCATGCAAATTTAACATGTAAACTCTTCTCTGATCAGTGGAAGTACATGTGCTATATTTGCTGTAGAGAATATTTTCCCTTATCTAAAGGACACCCCTATCTTCATTCCTATTGAAGAAGGATGGTCAGTCCCAGGCAGGGCACATACATGACTTTTAATTTACCTTTTAAAGGGTAAATAAATTAATATTAAAAAAGCCAGTACAAAAATGTGGGGCTATTAGGATAAAATGGAAATACTAAATATTTTATGGCTCATCCTTTGTTTAATTACCAATATGAGTGGCGCTACAGCCTTGCATGTCCATATAAGAGACCCAGTAATATTTATTTCCTTTGCGCTCTTCTTTCCCAGGTGGTGTTGGCATCGTATAAAATCAAGAACCAACTAACTGCAATCAAGATCATTGAGAAGCAGCGAGAGGATGATTTCAAATATGTTCGCCGAGAGGCATCGGTTCTCCAGATTGCTAGCAGATGCCCATTTCTATGCCGGGCAATGGCAACATTCCAAACTAAGGTACAGGGTAGTGAGCTCTGCTAGGGTCTGTCTGCTTTCTGCACATATTATGCTGATAATAAAAGTATTTCATATGGCATATTTGTATTTACACACAGAGTATTACCACCTTGTTAGTGAATGTGATGCTTCTACAGTACTAGAGACCTCAGGATAGGCTGATATATATATATATATATATCCTGAGGTCTCTACTATGAGTATATAAAACCACATATATGTGTACCCTTCTCTGTAGTTTTATTCAGCTACTAGCAGGACCCTATCCCAGTATAAGTGGCCCGGGGTATAAGGGTCCCATTGGGGGTCGGCTTCCTCGGTAGTATATGTAGCAGGGGCTTCTGGGTGACAAATGAGTATTTGTGGTAGGAGGTCACTGGTGACCCGTGAGTATGTGTGTTGGGAGGTCACTGGTGAGCTGTGAGTATGTGTGGCTGGGTTTATGTGCAGAGGAGGCCCAGAAACAAAAATTTCCAGGGAGCCCCAACTTTAAACCCCTACCCAGTGTTATAATCTAGAATGCTGAGTTGTGGAACCAATACTGCTATTCATATTTGTGTATTGTGTTCTGTCTAACCTGGAGTTATCTTAGTTTGTTGTAATTATTATGCTGTTTTGCATATTTTTGTATTAAATGATTAAAATTATCATGATTTGTCCTATCCATTTATATGCTTCACCTTCTCCTTTCTGTTTTTATAACCAGTCGCTAATCCTGCTAGCCCTGGATATCTACCAGTTACATAACACTATTAGTAACATGCTAGCAGGGCCGCCATCAGGGGGGCACAGGGGGAAAAATTGTCCCGGGCACCGCAGGTTTTATATCTAAGAGGGGCCTGTCCATGCTTCACTTACTTGATTAGCCGGCCCCCCAGCTTTCAGTGTGCTAGCAGCTTCAGAAAATAGGACAGCAGTTCTGTGCATGCAAGATTTTCTCCTATTCAAAGCTGTACAGCTTTACCGTGATGTATCCTTAAAGAACCAATGAGGGTACAGGAAATCTGAATAGGAGAAAATCTTGCATGCACAGAGCTGCTGTCCTAGTTTCGGAAGCTAGCAGCACATTGAAAGCAGGGGGGCCCAGCTAATCAAGTAAGTGAAGCTTGGCCGGGCCCCTTAGACACAAAACCCTGGCAAGCAATTTTTTTAATTTTGGGGGGGCCTGGCTACTAAGTTTGTTTTTTTTAACTTAAAGGAGGCAACCAATGGCTTTTTATAACTTGCGGGGGGGGGTCCAGGCCATCAAATTTATATTTAATTGCAGGGGGGCCCCTGATCACTAATGGCTTTTTATAACTTGTTGGGGGTGGCTGGCCACCAATGTTTTTTAACTTTAAGGGGGTCCTGGTCACCAGCGGATTTTTATAGGGGGTTTAATGTTTTAGCTCTATCTGTGTTGCCTTTTTACTGTGGGGTGATTGAGATATGGGGTGGGGCTTGAGGGTGGGTGGGGACCAGGGGGCCCAGAAAATGTTGTCGTACAGGGCCCCGTGATTTCGGAAGGCGGCCCTGCATGCTACTAGAGACTGGAGTACAACACAGAAACACTGCTCAAGCATATATTAAATGGTACGAGACGAGACTACAAAGTGATTTGTGTTTTTCTTTTTTCAAAAAGGTTTTATGCTTCAGAATTAGTGGTAGGTATACAGTTCCTGCACAAGAACGGAATCATTCATTGGTAAAAAAAATTTAAATTCTCTCCCAAGTCCTTCACTATGTATACATAGTTGTGTTTCTGGACATAATTCTAATATAAACTGTTCCATGTTTGTCTTACAGTGACCTCAAACCAGAGAACATATTGTTGGATGAACAGGGCCATGTGAAGATTGGCGATTTTGGTCTTGTCTGCACTGGTATGTATGGAGCAAACACAAGGTGTGACTATTATGGAACACCAGGATACACGGCACCACAGGTGAGAATCTCAGTTCCTGTACATTTACACAATATTTCTTATTATTTTAAGTGACACTAACGTGTTACTCTACCACTTGGCCTGCCAAAGCCACCTAATCCTCTAATGCTTTAAAAATTATGCTATAATTGGTATCACTGAGACGTGGTGGGATGAAACATGTGACTGGACTGTGAATTAAAATGTTAACACCCTTTTTAGGAGGGACAGAGGGATTAAAAAGGGTGGAGGAGGGGGTTGTATGTAAAACATGAATGTAAGCCATGCACTAAATAAATAACCATTGCTGGCACTGGTGAGGGAGTGCAATCCCTCTGGGTAGAGATTTTGACTGTGCAAAAGGTTATCAATGTTGTATGCTATAAACCACCTTGTATAAGTGACGAGTATGAAGCCCAGCAACTCTTGCGTAAACAAGCGGCTTCACAGCTGGGTCCAGTTGTTGCTATGGGTGACTTCAATTATCCAGACATCGACTGGGGTAATTGGTTTGCCAAGACAGAAAAAGCTAGTAGGTTTGTAAATATGCTGAATGACAACTTTTTATTCCAGCTCGTTCCAGAACCTACTAGGAATAACTCTCTTTTGGGCCTTGTAATAACTAATAATTCTGAACTCATCTCTAGCATTTGCGTGGGTGATGAGCATTTAGGGAATAGTGGTCATGACGTGGTCTCCTTTGAGATTCTGTTGCAGAAGCAATTCTATAAGGGTGTTACTAAAACACTAAATTTCAGACGTGCAAACTTTGACAGTATAAGGGCATCTCTGCACCACATTAAGTGGGAAATGTTTTTCACAGGGTTAAACACAAAATATAAATGCTGCTTAATAAATATACATGTCCGTATATTCCCCTTTTTTGGTTCAATAGAATTGTTGGTGTTGAGGTGGGTAATAAAAGACGTGCTTTTAAGGCTTTCAAGTTAGCTGGTACAGCCAAATCATTTATATGGTACAAGGAGGCAAATAAATCATGCAAAGAAGCCATCAGGCAAGCTTAAATTGATATGGAAAAGGATATTGCAGCAAGCAGTAAAAAGAATCCAAAATTATTTTTTAATATGTTAATAGTAAAAAAATTAAGCAGGAAGTGGTGGGTCCTTTAATATCAGAGGGGGTCAGCTGGTTGATGAAAACAAAAAAAAGCGCAGATTCTGAACACTTTTTTTTTATCTCTACACAAATGAGGAACCAGCTAATGAAGGTTTCCTTCTTGGTAGTCCCAATTCTAGTAATACAACTAATGATTCATGGTTCACACATGAGGAAATTCAAAAGAGACTAGAACATGTTAAGATAAACAAAGGTCCAGGGCCCAGATGGTATTCATCCCAGGGTACCTAGTGACTTAGCTCTGTGATTGCCAAACCTCTTTACTTAATTTTTCAGGATTCTTTGAGGTCTGGCATAGTGCAGAGAGACTGGTGAATTGTTAATGTGGTGCTGCTATTCAAAAAGGGATCCCGTTCTCAGCCTCAAAACTATAGGCCAGTTAGTCTGACGTCAGTAGTAGTAAAGCTTTTTGAAGGGTTAATAAAGAATAAGATACTGGACTTCATAGCAAATCATAATAATATGAGTTTGTGCCAGCATGGTTTTATGCATAATAGTCCTTGCCAGACTTACCTAATTTCTTTTTATGAGAAGGTAAGTAGGGACCTTGATTCTGGGATGGCAGTGGATGTGATTTACTTTGCTAAAGCATTTGATACAGTGCCACACAGAAGGTTACTGGTTAAATTAAGTAATGTTGGCCTGAACATAATATTTGTACCTGGAGAGAGAACTGTCTAAAAAGATAGACTACAAAGAGTGGTGGTAAATGGAGCATTTTCTAATTAGACCAGTGTTTTTAGTGGAGTACCACAGGGCTCTGTACTAGGTCCCTTGCTTTTCAACTTGTTTATTAATGACCTGGAGGTGGGCATTGAAAGTACTGTTTCTATTTTTGCTGATGATACTAAATTGTGCAGAACTATAGGTTCCATGAAGGATGTTGCTACTTTGCAGAGTGATTTGTCCATGTTGGGAAACTGGGAAGCAAACTGGAAAATGAGGTTCAATGTTGATAAATGTAAGGTTATACACTTTTGCAAAAATAATATGAATGCAAGTTATACACTAAATTGAAGTGTGTTGTGAGTTTCCTTAAATGAGAAGGATCTAGGGGTTTTTGTAGATAACAAGTTGTCTAATTCTGGGCAGTGTCATTCTGTGGCTACTAAAGCAAATAAAGTTCTGTCTTGCATAAAAAAATGCATTAACTCAAGGGATGAAAACATAATTATGCCTCTTTAGAGGTCCCTTGTGAGGCCTCATCTGGAGTAGGCAGTGCAGTTTTGGACTCCAGTCCTTAAGAGGGATATAAATGAGCTGGCGAGAGTGCAGAGACGTGCAACTAAACTGGCTAGCGGGACAGAAGACTTAAATTATGAGGGTAGACTGTCAAGGTTGGGGTCGTTTTCTCTGGAAAAAAGCTTCTTTATTGGCCTTTATTCAAGCATCAGTTTGCCCATTCTGCAATCCTATATAGTAATCGGGGTTCTCAGTATGAGAACTTTTGTTAACTAATCTGTTATTTGTTGTCAAGGTTTTATCACAGGAGCAATATGACGCTGGAGCTGACTGGTGGTCTTTCGGAGTCATCTTGTATGAAATGGCCACCAGTAGGTTACCATTCTCACCGAAGGGAAACTTGAAACAACAGGTAGAAAGCATTATCAACAGAGAGCCTGAATATCTAGACTCCATTTCTACCAAACTGCATGACCTCATAAAACAGGTTAGTAAAATCAGAATGAACATTTAGTAAATGCTACTATTTTTTTAGCAATTATTTTTTTATTGAGTTTTCACTTTTTATAAAAATAAATTAACAGAAAAGAAAGTAAACGCTACTATTAAAGGGGTGGTTCATCTTTAAGTTAACCTTTATTGAATGGCTAATTCGAAGTAATTTTTCAAGTGGTCTTTTTTTTTTATATACATTTTTTTTATATAGTTTTTGAACTACTTGCCTTTTTCTTCTGACTCTTTCCAGCTTTCAAATGGCTGACCCAACTAAAAAAACAAATGCTCTGTAAGGCTACAAATGTATTGTTTTGCTACTTTGTATTATTCATCTTTCTATTCAAGCCCTCTCCTAGTCCAGTCTCTTATTCAAATCATTGCATGGTTGCTAGGATATTTTGCACCCTAGCAACCAGACAGCTTAAATTTCAAACAGGAGAGCTGCTGAATAAAAAGCAAAATAACCAAAAAACCACAAAAAAATTAATACCAATTGCAAATTGTCTCAGAATATCACTCTCTTCTAAATCATACTAAAAGTTAACTTAAAGATGAACTGCCCCTTTAATATAAAGTTATAAAAAAAATTGTTTTTGATATAGCAGAATGGTTTATTTGTTATGGAGGAATGTTGGCATAGGAAGCACCAATCTGTGACCTGTTGTAGGAGTAATACCATTGTTTCCATTAGTCAGATGACCCTCACTGGTATAGCTTCTAGGTAGTGTGGTATCAAGTGTGGTAGGAAAAAAATGCATTTAGAGCCTGGGGTGAAAGTCTCCAGAAGAAGGTCACTCTATGATGGGCATTCATGAGTGAGTGTGAGAGCAAAATTCAGTAGTAAGTGATGATGTAGGCCAAGAATGAGAGGTTTAGCCTGCTGAGTAGCCTTAAGCACCATTATAAGGAGAGCTAGTGGCATTTGATCGCTACTGGTTTTTGCCAGATTTTTATCTGCCAGGCAGAGCTTTTCTGGTACTTGATGATATTCTGGATACCAACCAAGGTCACAAGGCATAACCTAGGAACAATTATAGAATTTTATAAGTAAATGTTTTACTGAATGGAAGGTAGAAAAATATATGCAATATATTATATTATATTATTATTAAATACATTTTCATTATTTACTTTAGCTCTTGAAGAAGAAGGCCAACAAACGCCTTTGGGTGAATGGCAACATCCGGGATCACCCATTTTTTTCCACTGTTGATTGGTCAAATGTGGAGAAAAGAAGATTAAAGCCTCCTATAAAACCAAGTCATGTTAGTGCATAACTGTGATGTGATCACATTCACCCAGAATGGAATTAGTACCTCTCCACACTTAGAGCCATTGCCAGAGCAGTATTGTATCTATTCTTACAGTGGCTTCAGTGTTCTTTAGGTTTTGCACCCGATTTGCTTACTAATCCTATTTGCAGTAGTTTTATATTTCATGTGTTCAGACAAAACACACCGCTTTTTTGGGTGGTTCAGGGAATCAGTCTGTTAAATGGTAATTTAAAATGTTAAATACCACCATGGCTGAAGGGAATAATTATTGTATGACCATGTATTTTTATTATTTCTCATAGGAATCAGCCACGGGGTTCATCAAGAAATACATCTCATTCCCGAAAGAGGACCCCAGCGAGACCTGTATGCTCGTGGACCCAAGCTGGCTGAAGTAATGAGTAGCTGTGCCGTCGGCGAGGTAAAGTTTAAAACGGAGATGATAATTCTAGGGCCCAATAGGTTAGATTAGACTATGGTTCTGAAATCTCTATTTCTTAATGAACCTAATGTGTAAGGCTGAACCACGAAAGAATATGGCTCTGTACCCACTATACTTGACAGAAAATTTATCATATTCAGTCATCTCATCTAAGTACTGTGCAACATTCCACCAGAACACCACTAGCACCTCCACTGCTTCATCCTGCATATCGGGTAATTATGACATTTTGACAACAGCAAAGGTGAGAAAATATTGTTAATTACCATCTCACTGTCCTGCTCTACCTTACAATTACAACACCAGAAAAGGTACTCCTCCCCAAAATGCCCCATCTTGCAGGTTAGTAGCACTGTGATCAACATCACCGCAGAAAGCACTTACAGCTGCATTTAATATATAAAGTGTTTTCTATGCCATTACCAACGTATGCAGCTGTTTTTTTATTCATGTTCAAAGTTTTGCACTTTTTTTAAAGTTAAAAAAACAAAAAAAAAATCCCCCCCATCTTCCCATGTTAACCCTTCACTTAAGGATTAATAAAGCACAGCCTGTGCCCTCCAGGCTTTATCATTATCTGTGATGTCATCAGAGGGGGGATAGGGGTGGGCATAGCTAGTGGCCTGTCACAAGCCACCAGCGGTACCCCTCTAATGACATCACAGACTACATGCTCAACTATCCTTTCATTTCTATCCCTTGTCAAGCACAGCCTGTTCCCTAGGCCTTATAAAGCACAGCCTGTTCCCACAGGCCTTATAAAGCACAGCCTGTTCCCCCAGGCCTGATAAAGTCCAGCCTGTTCCCCCAGGCCTTATAGAATCCCTTGTCAAGCACAGCCTGTTCCCCAGGCCTTATAAAGCACAGCCTGTTCCCCCAGGCCTTATAGAGCACAGCCTGTTCCCCCAGGCCTTATAGAGCACAGTTTGTTCCCCTAGGTCTTATAAAGCACAGCCTGTTCCCCCAGGTCTTATAAAGCACAGCCTGTTCCCCCAGGTATAAAGCACAGCCTGTTCCCCTCAGGCCTTATTATCATTTATGATGTCATCAGAGGGGGGGATGGGGTGGGCATTGCTAGTGGCCTGTGACTAGGTAAATTTCATTCGCTAGTCAGTAACAAGCCACCAATGGTACCCCTCTAATGACATCACAAACTGCAGCTGCCACTGCCTTACCATCAATAAACGCTCTGACACCAGCCTTTCCATTATGCCATCAGAGACAATTCTTATTATTAGGATTAATTTCAGTATTAGGCATGACAGTGAGAAAAAGGGGCGTACGTTATTGTGCGTTACGTTTCAACATTTTATGATAACTGCATTTACACAGGTACTTGGCTAGATAAATTTCCTATCTTGAAATCAAGAAAATTTATCTGGCCTACTGTTTGTTGGCTTTAAATGTATATGTCCCTTTTAAGAGGCATAAATAATGTCATGGAAGTGGTGGAATCTGCCCTGCCTCAATCCTTGAGTCTTGAAATCTTGGGTAAGTAACAGCAGGTAATTGGCTCCTACTAGACAGAATTGTTTTTCAGCTAACCATGAATAGGAAAGGATTAGGATACCGAAAAAATCCTGGAAGACCCCAAACAAGATGGAGCACAGAGCGACAGAGCAGTGCGAAAAATGGAGGCCTCTATCAAAGAGAGTCCTATTCCTATGTGGGTTCTTCCCACATTATCTGAAATTAATGACTTTCCATTTGTGTGTTGTAAGACTCTGTAATATATTCCTTTAACCCTTTCCCTGCCAGCCGTTTTGTACTAGATGCGAACATCTACTGCCAAGCAGTTTTTAGACATTTTGTACTCTTTCACTTTAAGGGCCTTTCTTGGGGTGGTCTTTTAGTTTACCCAGTATAACAATATATTGTTTTTTTCAGGACAACCTGAACTTTCAAAATATGCAAGAATTTTGCAATATGCAATATTTTCGGAAAGTACACATTCCCACGAATCCAAATTGGGTATGCATGTCTTTCTACTCTAAAGCACCAAGCTGCAAAACGTTCCTAAATTTGGCAATTTTGGTGACATTTCCAAAAATCACCTCAAAACTTCCACCCTGCAGCATTGTATGTCCCACATACTATTGAGTATCAAGATAGATCACCCCAAATATGAAAGCCTGGGGTCCGCTGAACAGTTTGATGCCCAATATGTATAGGTGTACCTAAGCACGTAGCATATAAGGGCCCCAAAATGAAGACCCCATATGGTCTGTCATTTCAGGTGCTGCAAAATCAACACATTTACATAGTTTTGGGGTGGGCAAAGATAGAAAAAAATACGTTCACCCCAGAAAACCATATATTTTCGGAAAGTACACATTCCCCCGAATCTAAATTGGGTATGCATGTCTTTCTACTCCAAAGCACCAAGCTGTAAAACAATCCTAAATTTGGCAATTTTGGTGACATTTCCAAAAATCACCTCAAAACTTCCACCCTGCGGCATTGTATGTCCCACATACTATTGAGTATCAAGATAAATCACCCCAAATATGAAAGCCTGGGGTCCTCTGAACAGTTTGATGCCCAATATGTATAGGTGTACTAAAGCACGTGGCATATAGGGGCCCCAAAACGAAGACCCCCCATATGGTCTGTCATTTCAGGTGCTGCAAAATCAACACATTTACATTGTTTTGGGGGGCGGCAAAGGTAGAAAAAAGTACGTTCACCCCAGAAAACCATATATTTCTGGAAAGTACACATTCCCCCGAATCCAAATTGGGTATGCATGTCTTTCTACTCCAAAGCACCAAGCTGCAAAACTTTCCTAAGTTTGGCAATTTTAGGGACATTTTCAAACATCCCCTCAAACCATCAACCCTGCCACATCGTATGTACCACATACGATTGAGTATCAAGATAGATCACCCCAAATATGAAAGCCTGGGGTCCGCTGAACAGTTTGATGCCCAATATGTATAGGTGTACCTAAGCACGTAGCATATAAGGGCCCCAAAATGAAGACCCCATATGGTCTGTCATTTCAGGTGCTGCAAAATCAACACATTTACATCGTTTTGGGGTGGGCAAAGGTAGAAAAAATACGTTCACCCCAGAAAACCATATATTTTCGGAAAGTACACATTCCCCCGAATCTAAATTGGGTATGCATGTCTTTCTACGCCAAAGCACCAAGCCGCAAACCAATCCTAAATTTGGTGACATTCCCAAAAATCAACTCAAATTTTCCAACCTGCAGCATCGTATTTCCCACATACTTTTAGGTATCAAGATAAATCACCCCAAATATGAAAGCCTAAGGTCGTCTGAACAGTTTGGTGTCCAATATGTATAGGTGTACCCAAGAGTGTGGCATATAAGGGCCCCAAAATGAAGACCCCCCCAATATGGTCTGTCATTGCAGGTACTGCAAAATGAACACATTTACATAGTTTGGGGGGCGCAAAGGTAGAAAACATTATGTTCACCCCCCAAAAACCATATATTTTCGGAAAGTACACATTCCCACGAATCCAAATTGGATATGCATGTCTTTCTACTCCAAAGCACCAAGCCAGAACCTTTCCGAAATTTGGCGATAAAGGCAGCTGTTTTTACATTTCTAAAAATATTGCAATTGCCCACATTTATCTCACCCAATTTCTTACATACAATTAGAAAACACCCTAGATATTGACACCAAGGGTTGACTGAACAGTTTGATGCCCAATATGCATAGATAAACCAAAGCAGTTGGCATGTGCGGACCCCAAATAAAAACAGTGCATATGAATTTTCTCCTCTGCCGTTTCGCCTTTTGTGAACAAGGACCTGTTACTGAGCATTGTCTGCCACAAGATCCTCCTAACAGCACAAAGATCCCACAAAACCATATATTTTTGGAAAGTAAACATTCTGACGAATCCAAAATAAGTAATTATGTCTTTCTATTCCAAACTACCATACTGCAAAGCTACGCTAAATGCAGCGGTTTTTATGACATTTCTGAAAATTGCCTAAAAATATTGCAATTGGCCGCATTTATCTCACCCAATTTCTTACATACAATTGTAAAATACCCTAAATATTGATGCCAAGGGTCTATGGAACAGTTTGATGCCCTGTATGCATAGATATATAAAAGCAGCTGGCATGTGCGGACCCCAAATAACAACAGTACATTCGACTTTTCTCCGCTGCCGATTCGCCTTCAGTGAACAAAGACCCATGACTGAGCATTGTGTGCCACAAGACCCTCCTAACAGCACAAAGACCCCCCCAGAGCCTATATTTTTTCAAAGTACACATGCTGACGAATCAAAAATAGGTAATTATGTCTTTCTACTCCAAACTACCATACTGCAAAGCTACGCCAAAGGCAGCGGTTTTTATGACATTTCTGAAAATTGCCTAAAAATATTGCAATTGGCCGCATATATCTCACCCAATTTCTTACATACAATTGTAAAACGCCCTAAATATTGACGGCAAGGGTCTACGGAACAGTTTGATGCCCAATATGCATAGATATACCAAAGGAGCTGGCATGTGCAGACCCCAAATAAAAACAGTGCACATTCTTTTTTCCGCTGCCGATTCGCTTTCTGTGAACAAAGATCTGTGACTGAGAATTGTCTGCCACAAGACCCTCCTAACAGTACAAAGACCCCCCAGAGCCATATATTTTTGGAAAGTACACATGCTGACGAATCAAAAATAGGTAATTATGTCTTTCTACTCCAAACTACCATACTGCAAATCTACGCTAAAGGCAGCGGTTTTTATGACATTTCTGAAAATCGCCTAAAAATATTGCAATTGGCCGCATATTTAGGGTGTTTTACAATTGTAAAACACCCTAAATATTGATGGCAAGGGTCTACCGAACAGTTTGATGCCCAATATGCATAGATATACCAAAGCAAATGGCATGGGCAGACCCCAAATAAAAATAGTGCATATGAATTTTCACGCTGCCCAAATCAGCCCCGACTGCATTATGTGCGGTAAGACCCCCAAACTGTAAAAAAAAAAAAAAAAAAAAAAAACACAGAAACCCCATATATTTTTGGAAAGCACAAATTCTCACGGATCAAACAAAGTAAAAAACATATTTCTATACCAAAACACCAAACACCAAAACTATACTAAAGATACATAAGCAAAACAGAAAATAATATTCAATAAAAAATCACAGAAAATGCAATAATGATAAAATTACAGCAAATAAATACAATTATACAGGTGTATAGGTGTGTATAGGTGTGTGTAGGTGTGTATATGTGCGAGAATATGTGTGGGTATATGGGTGTACAACAATTAGTAGGAGAAAGAAGTGAAAAATTGAAAAAGCAAAAAAAAAGACAAGTTTGATAAAAACAAATGTGAAATAAAGCAAATTTTGTACCTGGAAAGTCTCTCTTTCTCAAGCAACACTGGAGGACCGCAGCAGGAAGGCTCCCAGACAGATCAGCACCAGTAGAGAAGGGGGCAGTGCTGGTAGGCAGCCCCTAGAAGCAGCCACGTGTCTGATGTCGGCGCTGCTTCTGGTCATGTGTGGGGCGGTCGGTGGGGCGGTCGGTGGGGCGATCAGTTGCCTGCAGGCAACCCGGAGCTCGTTGCCTAGGGAGAGCCAAGTGATCTGCGGCTTGCGATGCTAGGGAAAAGCCGCAGATCACAGAAGATTTACACATGCGGACATCGTACATGCGCACATCGCACAAGGTACGTGTCCATGTGGTCGGCCATCTTGGGGTCGGGTGGGGGGTCGATCGGGGGGCCCAGCAGGGGATTGAGGACCCTTTGCCCATTGCCTAGGGGCTTGCCAAGTGATCTGCAGCTTTTTCGCTGCATTGCAAGCCGCAGATCACACAAGAATACCGGAAGTGCCAAACAACGTACTATGTACGTGTTTGGCAGTCTGAGCCTTGCCTGCCAGAACGTACGGCGTACGTTCTTGGCAGGCAAAGGGTTAATAAAGATTTCTCTGCTATCAGTTTTGGCTCAGTAGCATTCATTACAAACCCTGACCGTAAGTTTTCAGCGTTAAAACATGCAGCACTGCTGCCTTTTGCGAAAATTGGATCCCGAGATATGTCTCTACTTTCCTTTCTCCATTTACACCAGCCTTCGTTAAAGGGGATATCCAATCAAAAGCATACTTTTGCATAATGAAAGGATATGTCATTCCAAGCAACTTTCCATTATATATTAACTAAGCATTTTAAATAGTTTCCAAGTTATTTTTAAATTTAATGGCAACTGAATCTCTGCCCTGCTGGCATTGACTCCTGAAACAATTAAGGTGTCAGATTAACTGAGTTGCACCATGCTGTATTCATGTATTTATTGAAATGGGGAGTTTTAAGCTCAGCCAAGCAGTCCCATGAGCAGAAATATCCTTGATTTCGTAAAAAGGACAGTAAGTCTGAATAAGTTCTGCTTATACTTGCATTGGGGTGAGCCCAACGCGCTTTGACCTTAAGGGTCTTCCTCAGGGGCACAAAATAAACAAAAAACAATTTTTTGATTTTTTGTTTGTTTTGTGCCCCTGAGGAAGACCCTTAAGGTTGAAACGCGTTGGGCTCACCTCCTTATATTTATTTTGCTGTATATTATTAATTTTTCTTCTTTTTTGTAATAAATGTATTTAATTTTTCAAATCGGTTGTGCTATGCATTACTCTTAATATTTGCAATTCTATCTGGAGACCCTTATGGGGAGTCACCTATGGATTAGCACCCCGTAGTCTAAATTAAGGGTGTGCGCCTTCTCTCTTTATTCCATATATTTTTGCATTGGGAAAGGGGAACTGCTGGGTCAGCTTCCTCTGCAAGCACTCTGTTCACTCAGGTCGGGAGTCAGGGGGTTGGTAGGTTGCAGTTCAAACACTGAATGAGAGATCTAACTACATGTGAAGTGAAACAATAAGCGATAAATCCATCTTTGTAATACTTTATAAATTAAGCAGCAATGTTTATATGCCTTTGACCTCGTGTTTTTATATGGTCATATATGGTCTGTAACTTATAATATCCTTATATTTTACAAGAGGAGGTACTTTATTCACTATATTATACTTTAGCTGCACAGGCCTGAGGGCTGACATGGCACAATACACCTGCAGGCACTGCATCCTGTTGCAATACATAATAATGTCATGTTTTTACCTCATAAGCAGCAGCCAAAGTGATCCTCAGGTACCTGCTATAAACATGGACACACTCACTTTCCCAATGTTTGCTCTCACCTCTTATACAGTACACCTGGTGGATTACCTACAGCTGGAGCCGCCATTAGAAATCACGGGGCCCCATACAGAAAAATTTTCTGGGTCCCCACCCACGCCAGGCCACAAGCCCTACCCCAGATCCTGCCCACACCACAGTAAAAAATCCATACATACATCAGCAGTGGTCAGGCCCCCTATAAGTTAAAAGAAACTGTTGGCGCCAGGGCCCCCCATAAAAGTTTTTAAAAAACATTGGTGGTCAAGGCCCCATAGAAAATTTAAAAAAAAATATTGGTCCGGGGTGGCCAAGCCCCCCCACCCCTTACAAGTTAAAAACGCCATTGGTGGTCAGGGGCTCCCATAGAAAATAAAAAAAAACTGGCGATCACTGGCCCCATATAAAATTTAAAAGAAACATTGGTGCTGGGAGATAAGGTTGTGGCGGGTGCAGGCAGCAGCAAGAGAAAGAAGATTTACATGCATACCTCCCAACTGTCCCGTTTTTTCACAGTTACGATTTTCGCAGCACTTAGATACTTTTGTTACAATTTAAGATAAGCAAAGAAACAATCTGCCAAATTATTTTGTCCCTCTTTCTATTTTCAAAATGTTGGGGGGCATTGTTCATGGAGTGGCTTGGAGGAATGTACTGGGGAAGAGGTACATGAACCTTTGTGTCCATGGTAAAATACTGGAGCACCTTGCGCGTCTTCATTCCTGATGCTGACATTCCAACAATGTAAAAAAAGATGTTTCTGGTAATTTTGGGTATTTTGGGGGTTTGGTGATGAAGTGGATAAGGCCACTGTATAAACTTGATGGCACCTCATAAAGTTTTTATTCCCTACCACCCACATATCCCTCTGTACCCCTAGCAGGCCTAGAACCTGCATCTATAAATTACTCCCTAACCCTGTAAGAGTTGATACCTGCCCATATCTCCCGCACTAACCCTGGCAGCAGATCACGTGAATGGGAGCGAAAGAGTGACATCTGGACAGCTGCATCCTGCATCGCTCTGTCACCCCCACCTCTTGAGAGCCCTTAGCAACCCGTGATGCAACAGCGCCCTTCCCGCCCACACCGCACCCCACTTCTGCGCAAAAGCACACTTACCGTCACACCCCTTACTCTGAGCGCCATGAAGCAGTTGGGGTGTGTGCACAAGTGCAGTGTTTGACTGAGGGGGGCCTGGTTCTTCAGAGAGTGCAGCACGGCTGGGCCTCCCTTTCACCTTGGACTTTGCCTGGCCTGGGACAACTGTCCCCGCTGTGCCCCCCTGATGGCTGCCCTGTTTGTGCCACTTAGCATAGGGATGCCCAAGCACTGGTCAACTTCTGACTGTGGAACTTTTGATTGTAGGTTGCTAGAAGTCCCAGTCACACTGACCTAGTATTAGTTGACCTGATGGCCTTTCCATAATTTGGAGCTTTCTAGATAATGGGTTTCTGGATAATGGATCCCAAACCTGTATGTATAAATTTCATTTTTTTTTTTTATGTTACTGGCCCTTTACTCTGTATGAGCTCTTTATGGGTCATTCTCGCTGCATCAATTCCAGCAATCTGTGCAGCGGCTTTGTGCCACAGCCATGTTAAAGGAACAGTAACACCAAAAAATGTAGCCATGGGGGCAGCCATTCAAGGCTCAGGTTACATAGCAGATAACAAAAGCACTCGACAGAATACCACTTTATTCTATTACAAAGCTTATCTGTTATCTGATAAGTAACCTCTGCCTTTTTAGCCTAAATTTTGCCTCCATTTCTGCACAGCAGCCTATTTATTTAAACTATAATGAAAACTGGAAATTATTCCTCAGTGATCCACCAGTAGCTTTTAGTTAATCAGACTCTTCCACAGACCAATGGAGTAGCCATCTCCACCTCAGTAACATAAAAGAACAAGAAAGTCTGGAGAGTCTTTGCAAGTGTGTAGTTTTATTATCGCACAGAAGACTCTCCAGACTTTCTTGTTCTTTTATTTAAACTATAGTAGTCTTTCTAAATCAACACCTAACTTTTATCAATGCAGGGCAACAGTACATTATATTTTAATTACTTTTAGGGCAGAGACACATAGGAAGATTTGGGGAGATTTGGTCGTTCCGGCGACAAATCGCCTCTTCTTCGGGCGAGTAATCTCCCGCCGGGTAGAATCTAAATCGCCAATGGGATGACACTCTGAGTGCTTCTTTTTCCGAAGTTTACTTCTGAGGCAACTTCGGGCAGGTTTGGAAATCGAAGCGCTCCGAGTGCCATCCCACCGATGGGAAGGCTTTTCAGGGAGATTAGTCACCGAAGAAGAGGCTATTTGTCCCCGGGCAACCAAATCTTCCCGTTTGTCTCTGCCCTAAAACACTTAGAGTCATATGAAAAAGTTTGGGAACCCCTCTTAATACTTACTGGAGTTTTGTTTATCATTGGCTGAGCTTTCAAAGTAGCAACTTCCTTTTAATATAACATGCCTTATGGAAACAATAGTATTTCAGCAGTGAAATTGTATTAACAGAAAATATGCATCATAACAAAATTAGACAGGTGCATACATTTGGGCACTCCAACAGAGATATTACATCAATACGTAGTTGAGCCTCTTTTTGCAAATGTAACAGCCTCTAGACACCTTCTATAGCCTTTGATGAGTGTCTGGATTCTGGATGGCGGTATTTTTGACCATTCGTCCATACAAAATCTCTCCAGTTCATTTAAATTAAATTCGCTGCAGAGCAAGGACAGCTTGCTTCAAATCTTCCCACAGATTTTCCATGATATTCAAGTCAGGGGACTGTGACGGTCATTCCAGAATATTGTACTTCTCCCCTCTAGTAAATTATTATGCAGACCAGTTTGGTGTAACTGTGCCTTAATGACCCTGCCTGGCCCCTAGAAATTCTGTTCCACCGCTTGGCCTAGTTAGTTCATCATTTACCAAAATCATGTATTCTGTAATACGTCCAAAAAGAAAAACTGTTAAGTCTTTTAAAGAATTGCAAGAAAAGTGTCTGTGTGTGTATGTATGTGTGTGTGTATATATATATATATATATATATATATATATATATATATATATTATATATATATATAATATCTTAAGCTGACCAACTACGTCAAAGTCATCCCATATCTGGCCAGTCCTACGCTCAATTTTCATCTGATTCATTAAGAATTCTATTGCTTCATTATACATTTTACAAAGGGACTAAGTTTTACCTGCAACTTACTAGCTGCTTTCAAAGTAAAACTCCCATACTTGGCTGCCCTTTTATTAGACACCAGTGGGATCACCTGACTATAGCTGGGAAGGGTGGGGGCTACAACAAAGAGTTGGTCACTGCTCCTGTATAACTATAAGTTATAAGTAGGAAAAGTTGTGCTCACCACTAATTTTTAAAACCATTAGACGGGGATGCAATGAGGCTGTGACCACAAAATACATATAGACAAATACATCTTTGGACAATAGCAACCAGTCTGTTGAAACTGCAAACTGGAGAGCTGCTTAAACTACTTAAAAAACACAAATAATAGAAAAATGAACAACTCTGTACATCATACTAAAAGTTTACACAAAAGTGACAATTATTTTTTCCCAAAAGAATATGGAATTGTGCAGGGACAACTAAAGACACAAGTAAATTAAATTAACATAAATTTATAATTTGACAAAATAATTGTTCATTTCAAGGCCATTTTATGATGGAATAAAGGAAGATATGACAAGATTATTTGCAGCAAAGGACTTGCTCAGCTAAAGACGCTCTTTTTCCCTATGCTGAAGAGGTTAAAGCAAAGGATTTTTTTCCACTGTCCATTGGCACAACAGGGAAAAACTTGTTGAGAAGTCGTCATAGCAACTGGCACGTTGCATGTTACTATGAGTCTCAGGGGAGCAAGTTTATTAAGGAGAGAAACCTTCTTGCCTAAGATCTGCCTTAGGACACATAGACAGATAGAAAGATCGACATTGCCTAGCAGCTCTCTGTGTAAATCCCCAGAGTGTGCTGCATGGGCAGGGAGAATGCACCTGAGCTTGCTGGCATGAGTTTGGAAAGAGTGGTCCTTTAGAGGAATCTACAATCCACCAGTCATTTGCAGCCTTCACTGTAATTGGCATGACATAATTCATGCGCAGCTTTGTGGGGGTGGTAGAAGGAATTTAAAAAAATGCTTACATGGACTGTAGGTAGCAAATGCGATCATATTCAGAGCAAGTCTATTGATTTCATGCAGTATTTTACAGTTTGTTTATCAGTGAGGTGTACTGTATATGACATCATCTCCTGGACCCCTACCCCCCACACCCTTTGCTGTGGTTTGGTATATATGTGCCTTTACTTAGCTCCTGCTTATGCCATCATTCACTGGCCATTTATTGTCTTTTTATATGGGTTCAGGTGGAAGAGACAGAATAACGATTAGTTATAATAGAAAAACAAAGATATTGGTAGACACAGATCTATAGATAATAGATGAGAGAGAGATGATAGATCGTCAGATGGAAAATAAAATCTGAAAGACAAATATAGATGAACAGCGTGAGATAGAAAGACTAAATGATTGACTGACGAGTGGAAAGACACAAATTATATATAGTAAGAGAAAGATATAGACAGACAGTCAATGGATGGATGGATAGACGTGAAATGGTGAGAGAAAGATTTAGACAGACGATACAGATGATAGCGGGATAGAGTAGATAGATAGTTCATATGCTCAATTACACCCCTAATATTGTGAAAGGTATAGATGACAGATAGACAGACAGACAGACAGACAGACTGATTATAGATAGCTAGATCTATAATAACTAGATAGATAGACAGACAGACAGATAGATAGATGATTGATAGAGAGACAGTCCCCATGCTCAAGTAAACCCCTATTATTGTTAAAGACTATAAACATTATATGTCTACACAAGTTAGATGGTTATCAGGAAACAATTTCCCCATGCATGCAGTAAAGGTGACAAATCAACAGTGCTAATATTGTTTCATGTACTAATGAACACTTTAAAGATACAGAAGGAAGGCTGATTATTTCCCAGTTGGTTACAAAGTCTACTCAGAGCCGGAACTAGGGGTAGGCAAAAGAGGCACGTGCCTAGGGCACAAAGCTTGAGGGGCACCAGGCACGTACCTCATAAGCAGCCTACCCCTAGTCCGCCACTGTTAAAGGTTAAGCGGGTGCTGGCGCAGGCCCTCCACCAGGGTTGCCAGGTCTAAATTTCAAAACCAGCCAAAGTCCGCTACAAAACTAGCCAAGAGGCTCTTCAAAAGTAGCCCAAAAATAGCACAATACAGTCATATGAAAAGGTTTGGGAACCAATTCTCAGCCTGCATAATAATTTACTACACTTTCAACAAAAAAGATAATAGTTGTGTTTTTCATTTCCCAGAAAACATCTGGGGTGTTTTCTGAACAAAGATTTTTAGTGAAGCAGTATTCAGTTGTATGAAATTAAATCAAATGTAAAAAGTGGCTGTTCAAAAATGTGGGTACCGTTGTAAAATGCTAATTTGAATGCATGTAACTGCTCAATATTGATTACTGGCAACACCAAATTGGTTGGATTACCGCGTTAAGCCTTGAACTTCATAGGCAGGTGTGTCCAATCATGAGAAAAGGTATTTAAGGTGGCCAATTGCAAGTTGTGCTTTTGTTTGACGCTCCTCTGAAGAGTAACAGCATGGGATCCTCAAAGCAAATCTCAAAAGATCTGAAAACAAATATTGTTCAGTATCATGGTTTAGGGGTAGGCTACAAAAAGCTATCTCAGAGGTTTAAACTGGTAGTTTCAACTGTAAGGAATGTAATCAGGAAATGGAAGGCTACAGCCCTTTCTGCACTCACCCCACAAACACAGTCGCTTGTTGTATGTAAAATCTCATTTAGACAAGCCACAGTCATTTTGGAACAAAGTGTTTTGGACTGATGAGACCAAAATTTTGTTATTTGGTCATAACAAAAAGAGCTTTGCATGGCGGAAGAAGAAAACTGCATTCCAAGAATAACACCTGCTACCTACTGTTAAATTTGAGGTTCCATCATGCTGTGGGGCTGTGTGGGTAGTTCAGGGACTGGGGCCATTGTTAAAGTCGAGGGTCGGATGAATTCAACCCAATATCAACACATTTTTTAGGATAATGTTCAAGCATCAGTCACAAAGTTAAAGTTACTCTGCTGTTGGATATTCCAACAAGACAGTGACCCTAAACACACTTCGAAATCTACAAAGGTATTTATCCAGAATCCAAACACTCATCAAAGGCTATAGGAGGCGTCTAGAGGCTGTTACATTTGCAAAAGGAGGCTCAACTAAGCATTGATGTAATATCTCTGTTGGGGTGCCCAAATGTATGCACCTGTCTAATTTTGTTATGATGCATATTGCATATTTTCTGTTAATCCAATAAACGATGTCACAGCTGAAATACTACTGTTTCCATAAGGCATATTATATATTAAAAGGCCAGCCAATGATAGACAAAACTCCAAAGAATTATGAGGGGTTCTCAAACTTTTTCATATGACTGTATGTGGTGTGAAAGTCTAAAAAATAAATGAACATATGTGAAAATATGCCTTTTTCAAATTTTCACTGATTTGCAAATTTTTTCATGAAGTAAAATGGGACAGATTCGTCCCGTCACCAGGGTCGTAACTACAGAGGGGGGCAGGAGGTTTAGGTATAGGACCCCAATACATATACAATTTCAATAAATATTGGTAAAACTGGTCAACCTCTAGACATTTTGGTGGCCAGCAGATTTTTTTCCCCAAATTTGTCTGAAATTTAGGAAAGTCACTGGAAAATGTGAGAATGCTTAAAGAGGAAGGAAACCTAGTCAGCGCAAACCCCCCACCCCCCGCCCGTTTGTTGCCCAACCTCCCTCCTCCCCCTTGGCCTACCCGTCCCGCTGGGCAAATGCCCCTAACTTGTTACTTACCCTTCTGCGCAGGTCCAGTCCAGGGAGTTCACCGACGACATCTTCTTCCACGCGATCTTCTTCCTGCTTTGAACGGCGCATGCGCAGTAGGATCATTTCGCCGGTACGATCTACTGCGCATGCGCGTGACTTTTGGCGCATGCGCAGTAGATCCGTACCGGCGAAATGATCCTACTGCGCATGCGCCAAAACCCCGTTCACAGCAGGAAGAAGATTGCGTGGAAGAAGATGTCGTCGGTGAACTCTCTGGACTGGACCTGCGCAGAAGGGTAAGTAACAAGTTAGGGGCATTTGCCCAGCGGGACGGGTAGGCCAGGGGGGAGGGTGGGCAACAAACGGTAGGGGTGGTGGGGGGTTTGCGCCGACTAGGTTTCCTTCCCCTTTAAGAGGGACAGGAGACAAAGGGCAAAAGCTGAAACTCACAACTTCTACACAAAAAAAGTAGGCCAAATCCGTGCATTGGCTAGTTTGTATTTTCAAACCCACCTGGGCTTTAAATTAGTAGCCCAATTTGGCTGGAAAACCGCCAACCTGGCTACCATGCCCTCCACGCTAGTTTAGGCACACTCCCGTTTGCGCAATCGCGTCCTCACGCACTGGCGCTTCGAAATGTGGGGCTGGCATTGCTCAGCACTGAGACTGCTCCTGAGGTAGTGATGTCACTCGGCCCCTGGAGAGGCCACTAACTGCTGATAACTGCTTAATTAATCTATCTTTCCAAGGTGGGCCGAATGTAACATGAGGTATTTAGAGCATCACCACAGCCCTGCAATATTTTTTTGCTTGTCCAACTTAAAGGGGTTGTTCACCTTCAATGTACAAATCTTATGAAACCACTAACAATGCTCTCAATGTGTTAGAAACCCCATTTTCCATAACAAAAAGTAAAAATGCCATTGTAAAAGCTAATTTTTATACCTATTAACTCAGTCCTTCTCCTGTCTCTCTGACCAGTTTTCTGAAGTGATGGGAGTGGCCTATTTTGAACCTGACACACCAAGAACTTCCTATATGATGACATCATTATGCCCAGGCTTTGCCCTTACTTGTTTCCTATTGGATGTTGATACTGCCCTCCTCCTAGTAATTTATTGGGTGCTTGTGAACTGTAACCAGTCACATAATTTGAATGGTCATTGGTTGATTACTCAATTGTAATGGCAGAGGTTAACAGACGCAGCATATAAACAAACCTGCCTTGTAACAAACAATCACACAGCCATGCAGACAAATACTGCAGAAAAGGAAGGAGCAACATTGTTCTCCCAATTCTGGGACTCTCCTTCTGCCTAGACTAAAACTGAATGGAGTGCCAAAGGGGTGCAACCTTTTCTGGGAATAAATACTGGCTTTTCTATATTTTTATCTTTTAATACCTTTGGCATTAAGCATAATGTCAGTTATTTACAAAATTGCAACAAAAACCAGCACTGACTTGCTTAGAAACGTATGTAACTTACACATCTAGCAGGGACAGTAGGGCTGCCACCTCACCCTTTTAAAACCAAACACATATGAAATCCACAGCCTGCATGGCTAATTTAGATGCTGCAGACTGAACTGATTTCTGTGCAGCCATGTATCATGCATCTAAATGAATTGCTAATTAGCCATGCAGGCTGTGGATTTCAGATGTGTTTGGTTTTAAAAGGGTGAGGTGGAAACCCTAAGTGATTTTGTGCGCTCTCCTGGGGGGGGGGGCAGTAATTTACCTAGGAAAACGATACCTTTTTTAAGTGTTTAAGTGTTCCACTTCTGGAACAAGATTTAGAGCTCTAAATACCAAAAAATTTAAAAGTTATATTTTTCATGATTATAGGGATCTATACCAGAAAAATATTTTACTTTATGCACAAAAATTCAACTCATTTGGAAAGCCTCAAGCTCATACAAATAGTCAGCTGCTGAATAATGATTTTTTATGAGGTAAATACACAAAATAATACATGCCCCCCCCCCAAATAATATATTTCTGGAAAGTACAAGTGTCATCTCCCATAGTATCCATTTTAAAAATGATTCCTTTTTTCTCTGTAATAATAAAATAGTCGCTTGTACTTGAGCCCAACTAAGATATAATTAATCTTTATTGGAAGCAAAACCAGCCTATTGGGTTTATTTAATGTTTACATGATTTTCTAGTAGACTTAAGGTATGAAGATCCAAGTTATGGAAAGATCCATTATCCGTAAAACTCCAGGTCCCAAGCACCTCGATCCCCCCCATCTGCACAGTTGAAGTCTCTGCAGTACACAGCCCACACTGCCCCTCCCTCTCACAAACTTGTAACAGTTTCTCTTCAGTACCTGAATGCTGCTCAAATTCCCCAGCACAGGAAGCAGTGGCAGATTGACAGCAGACATAGCCAATAGGAGTTAAGTTAGCTGCCAGTACAATGTGTGATGTCATATAAGGAAGAGGAAGTGAACACTGTAGTGTTTTTGGGGGTCAGTGACCCCCTCCCAGCACAGGGTCTGTGTGGAACTGAAGGATTAGTACAGGGACACTTCTGAGGTGAATATCTCTTGAACTGTACTTTTTCTGTTAACTATTTCTATGGAAAAGTTTGTTCTATTCATGTGAACTGTTAGATTTGTCATTTTGTTACAAAGGTGAACAACCCCTTTAAGTGTCCAACTAAAGATGGATATTGTCCAGGATGCATTGTTACTGCTCCAAATCTGTTTTGACAGTACAGCAATTTGGAGGTCTGCGTCTGTTATTTGAACCCACAGTCTGCCATCTTAAGAGCGCCCAAAAGCCGTAAAAGTTATCTCCTGATTTTCGTAGGATTTCGCTCCTGATTACTATAATTACATGTTGTTTTTATCCTTGCATCCCACACTTTATTATGAGAAGTATCTCATTACATAAAGGAAAAGCACAGAGTAATTTATAAACTTCATGTGCTGGAAATAATAGCACTCAATATTACAAAACTGGAAGCCCTGAGAATAATAAGAGCCATTAAAGGAAAAGTATACCCCCAAAATGAATACTTAAGTAACAGATAGTTTATATCATATTAAGTGGCATATTAAAGAATCAAACTGGTATATATTTAAGTAAATATTGCCTTTTTACATCTCTTGCCATGAGCCACCATTTTGTGATGGTCTGTTTGCTGCCTCAGAGATCACCTGACCAGAAATACTACAAATCTAACCATAACAGGAAGAAGTGTTGAAGCAAAAGACATAACTCTGTCTGTTAATTGGCTCATGTGACCTAAGAAGTAAAGTTTGTTTGGTGCACAGTGAATCGTACAATCCCAGGGGGCAGCCCTTATTTTTCAAAATGGCAATTTTCTATTTATGATTACCCCATGGCACATACTACTAGAAAAGTTTATTATTATGAAAATGGTTTATTTACATGAAGCAGGGTTTTACATATGAGCTGTTTTATGCAACATCTTTCTATAGACACCTACATTGTTTGGTGGGGGGGTATTGTTTTCCTTTAAGGCTGCTTGTTGGGCCACTGCTTTCTGTGTGGCTTGAACAATTGCTGTATATATTATGTTCCCATCCAGCTGCCAAACATGTAAGAGTGGCATTTTTTCTTTTTTTTTAATTACCACATGCTAAATAAAATATGAAGCTAGTAATGACATAAGCCAATCACACTCAGCCTTTACAGAACCCTCTGCTGTCAGCTAATCTCTAATTTAATTGCGTCCAGGTTAGTTACTACTGATCAATTATCATATAAATGCCCTTTTTTTGCTTGAAAAAAAGTACTTATCCATTTTAACCAAACCAAGCAAATATTATTAATAATTATTATTATTAAGAGATGAACTTCCTATACTGACAATGAAAAATCCTTTAATTCAGTCTCTTTGGATAGTATCTTGTCACGCACAGCCTAAAGGTTCCTGTGAAGTTCATATACTGTATGTATACAGTGATTATATCACCCATATCATTCCCAAGGTATCTCCATTTCAAGCCTTTTCCTTCTGATAGACCTCCCATCCTGTACTAATTAGTTTGCTCTTTTCTGAACATTTTCCAGTTATTCTAACTAATAATCCACATATAGGCACAATTATGGTTGCATCCCTTTAGAACAGGGGTCCCCAACCTTTTTTTACCCGTGAGCCACATTCAAATGTAAAAAGAGTTGGAGAGCAACACAAGCATAAAATAGTCCATTGGGGGTGCCAAATAAGGGCTGTGATTGGCTCTTTGGTTGCCCCTATGTGGACTGGCAGCCTACAAGAGGCTCTACTTGGCACTATACTTAGTTTTTATGCAATTAAAACTTGCTTCCAAGCCTGGAATTCAAAAATAAGCTTCTGCTTTGAGGACACAGAGAGCAACATCCAAGGGGTTGGAGAGCAACATGTTGCTCGCGAGCTACTGGTTGGGGATCACTGCTTTAGAATAACAAGTAGTGTTTCGCCATGGCTGTCTCGAAGTAAGATTTACAACCTAGCTCATCTACTTGTATTCCTTAAAAGCTTTCCGCCACTAGTTTGACAAAACCAAATGTTCACAAATTATAGGCCCCTTTCTGGGGCTAAAGCAGTGAATTAAGGTAGCCTCAAAGTCATTCAAGCTAAAGTTTGGGGTGGGGCTAGATACAAGCTACAGCCGCAATGTGGTCCATGAGCCTGTTGCAGGGGGTCAGTAAATGCCAATTATTGATTGTTTGCTGCTAGCATTGCAATTTTTACTATTTTGCCCAGTAGGATGCGCCAATAACTATAGCAGGATGGCTTTTATAGACATGTTTTAAAGATGAGGAACTTAAAATGGTTGACCACCTTTAAGTTTCATTTTTTAGTTAGTGTTTTAAAATGTTCTACTCTTATCAAATTTTCAGTTGGTCTCCTTTTTACTTTTTATAGTTTAAGGCTTTGCTAAGTAGAGCCTGTTAATACCTCCAATCACTCAAGCTCAGTTGCACAGAATACAGACAAGTGGTTCTGCTGTAAGCCAACAGAAGCATTTCCCTGAGCTCTCCATATGTTCCTGGGGTGCTCCAACAGTAACACGCAAACAGAGAGGGAAAAGTTCTAAGTGTGAAAAAAGGCATGGAATCCAACTTTGTACTGGAGCCGGCAAAGGCAGTACAAGCCAAAATCAAATTATTTTTGTTGAAAGGTTTAGTGATTCTGAATCATGTGTCAGAGGGCACAGATAAAAAAAAGTACTTGTTTTGCAGAAAAGAAAAAAAGAACTTGTGGTGCCAATGGAAGAGAGCAGTGTTCTAACTTGTATGCCAGCTAACAGCACAGTTGTTCACATATATAGTATCAATTGTAAAAATTTGGATTATTTGATCAAAATGGCCATTCCATAATTTGGAGCTTTCTGGATTAAAGGTTTCCAGATAACAGATCCCATACCTGTACTAAAATCACCATTTAAAAGACCAGTAACCTAAAACATTTTTTTTAAAAATTAGTTTTTACTTAACGGAAAAAAAACACCATGGTTGTTTTAACTTGAAATGTCTTTATTAAAAAATTACTTACTGATTCTCTGCTTGCGCTCCTCTTCAGAAACGGTGACAGGGCGATGATCCATGTTACTGGTCCTTTAAGTCCAGTTTCCAAACTATTTTCAGGTTGACAGCTTATTCCAGGCCATTAAAGGAACAGTAACACCAAAAAATTTGTGTGTTTTAAAGGAATGGCAGTAGCGTAACTATGGCAGTAGCGTAACTATAGGGGAGCGGGCCCTGGTGCGTAACGCGCAGCCGGGCCCCGTCCCCCTCCATACCGCCCGCATTTTCAGTGGTGCACGGGCTGCCGGGGGGCCCTGAGGGGGTGCGGGCCCTGGCCCGCTCACACCCCCTGCTCCCCCGGTAGTTCCACAATGCCCCCATGGCTACACAGCAGCTTCTTTATATAAACTATAGTTGTGTTTCTGAAGCAAATACACCAGTTTTACCAGTGCAGTACAACACTACATAAAGATTTTATTACATTATAAGATTTCCATTTTTTGGTGTTACTATTCCTTTAAGACCGAGGGAGCTGTCCCTTGTCCTGACATCGGAGCTGTCCAGCATTACTCAGTACTGAAAATGTTCATGTTACCCTACTAATTGCTGGAACATTGTCTTTGTGGCAGGTGATACCTAGGGATTAGCTTTGTTGTCACCTACAGAATCAGGCTTCTTTTTCTATTATTTGATTATTGTCTGATGATCCAAATCTGCACATATCTGCAATACAGCCTGGCCACCCACTTGGGTCAGAGGATTATTATGTATGGTTATTTAAAATGTTATTTCACTAATAGGTGTAAATGGGTAAGATTCCTATTTTGCTTTTAAGGGGTTAACAGTTTACCCAGTTCTTATCACACATAGCAGTTAGCATATACTGGCTTGCTACTTGATGTGGTTACTGTGGACCACAGAATCAGACTGGAAAGAAACCTAAGCTTCAGGAAACTGCTCCAGGCATAGAAAACTGCCATAATGAAACGACGACTGTAGGAAAGGAAAAATATTAACTGTAGTGCTTTCAAGATCATTAAAATATCTGGCTAGAGCAGAATGGAATTCCTCCTTAACTTCTACAGTAGATGAACGGTTGCTGCTCCCTTTCAGGAGTAAAAAAAAAAGAAAAAAGTGTTCCCTTTGATAGAGAATAAGCAAGGGACATTCCCACGACTATAATTGGGCAAGATCAGATGCTCGGTGGAGGAGAGCAGAGGTGCCTTCTACCCTGCTAGTTATTATATTCTGGGACTTAACACCAGTGAGCACACTCTGCATGATAAAAAGAAGTTCCCTTCCTCTTGATACCCTGCCAAGGCTGCCAATTATAGATGTCGCGAACTGTTCGCCGGCGAACTTGTTCGCGCGAACATCGGGTGTTCGCGCTCGCCGGAAGTTCGCGAACGTCGCGCGACGTTCGCCATTTTGGGTTCGCCATTGTTGGCGCTTTTTTTTGCCCTCTCACCCCAGACCAGCAGGTACATGGCAGCCAATCAGGAAGCTCTCCCCTGGACCACTCCCCTTCCCTATAAAAACCGAAGCCCTGCAGCGTTTTTTCACTCTGCCTGTGTGTGCTGAAGAGATAGTGTAGGGAGAGAGCTGCTGCCTGTTAGTGATTTCAGGGACAGTTGAAAGTTTGCTGGCTAGTAATCGTTTTGATACTGCTCTGTTATTGGAGGGACAGAAGTCTGCAGGGGTTTTGAGGGACATTTAAGCTTAGGTAGCTTTGCTGGCTAGTAATCTACCTTCTACTGCAGTGCTCTGTATGTAGCTGCAGTGGGCAGCTGTCCTGCTTCTGATCTCATCTGCTGACTGCTGCAATAACAGTAGTCCTTGTAAGGACTGCTTTTATTTATTTTTTTGTTGTTTTACTACTACTACTACTACTACTATAAGAGCCCAGTGCTATTAGTCTAGCAGTGTTGGGGAGTGGGACTGGTGTGCTAATCTGCTGCTCCTAGTAGTTCAGCAGCACCAACTTTAATTTTTTTTTTTTAATATTCATTTTTTTTTTATTTTACTTTTTTTATTTTACTACCGCTGTAGTAGTGTATAAGTTGACCTTTTAGGCATTATTTGCCCTGTAGGCATTATTTGCACACTGTTTTCTTCAACCATTCTGTCTAAATATCCATAATATTACCGTCTCCAGAAAAAACACCGGAGTGACTTTTTTCAAGCAGCCATAATATATTTTACGTAATCCGTATCCACCGCTGTAGTAGTGTATACGTTGACCTTGTAGGCATTGTTTGCCCAGTTTTTTTGGCTGCAGCCACTGAAGCACAGAGGCCAGAAAAAATATGCCATATAAATGCTGAAAATAGTCATTTTTTGCCATACGTTGACTCAACGTATATGGCAAAAAATTACTATTTTCAGCATTTATATGGCATATTTTTTCTGGCAACTGTGCTTCAGTGGCTGCGACCAAAAAAACTGGGCAAACAATGCCTACAAGGTCAACGTATGGCAAAAAATGACTATTTTCAGCATTTATATGGCATATTTTTTCTGGCAACTGTGCTTCAGTGGCTGCAACCAAAAAAACTGGGCAAACAATGTCTACAAGGTCAACGTATGGCGAAAAATTACTATTTTCAGCATTTATATGGCATATTTTTTATGGCAACTGTGCTTCAGTGGCTGCGTCCAATAAAACTGGGCAAACAATGCCTACAAGGTCAACGTATGGCAGTTGTTTAAAGAGAACAGTAGATTACTAGCCAGCAAAGCTACCTAAGCTAAAATGTCCCTCAAATCCCTGCAGACTTCTGTCCCTCCAATACAGAGCAGTATCAAGCAGATTACTAGCCAGCAAACTTACTATCATCTGTCCCTGAAATCACTAACAGCTCTCCCCCTACACTATCTCTTCCAAGCACACACAGGCAGATTTTTCAGATACATTTTTGCCCTTGATCCCCCTCTGGCATGCCACTGTCCAGGTCGTTGCACCCTTTAAACAACTTTAAAATCATTTTTCTGGCCAGAAATGTCTTTTCTAGATGTTAAAGTTCGCCTTCCCATTGAAGTCTATGGGGTTCGCGAACCGTTCGCGAACCGCTCGCGTTTTTGCGCAAGTTCGCGAATATGTTCGCGAACTTTTTTTCCGACGTTCGCTACATCCCTACTGCCAATAGGAATCCTCTCCGGGAGGGAAGAGAAGAAAGAAGCAGCCGTAGTTATATGATGGGGGTTTCATTGAGATCTCCCACAAGCAATCAAACCATTCAGGCTGAAGCTATTTATGTTGCTCATTATATAACCTCTTAGTCTCTACTTATCACTGGGGAGGCCTGAGTGCGCAAATTTAGTGGCCCATTATTTATATGAAGAAAGGTATTTCCACCCTGCAACTGTTTTTGTACCATAAATAAGTGTGTATGTGTTTTAAGTAGGGTATACTGCCACAGATTTGCTGGGGTGGTCCATTGAGGCCAGGCCCGGACTGGCAATCTGTCGGTTCTAGCAAATGCCAGAGGGGCTGCTATAAGGTGCCATAGAAAGTCAATATTTGGTGGGCTGGTGGGGGCTGTTTGGGCCTCTATGTGGGCTGATTGGGCCTCTGTGTACCTGAAATGCCAGGTCCTATTTTAATTCTCAATCCGGACCTGATTGAGGCCCAGGTCTATGTCCAGGGCCCACCAGTAATAAAGCAGGAGCGAATAAACCTGGCACATTCATGCTGTCAAAGGAGAACTAAAGCCTAACTAAAGAAGTAGTCTTTAGTAGAAATGTTGTACATTCTATTATAGGTTTCTGTACCAGCAGTAAAGATCTGTGTCTCCAAAGATGCCCCAGTAGCTCCCCGTCTTCTTTTCTGCTGATTCACTGCACATGCTCTGTGCTGCTGTCACTTACTGAGCTTAGGGACGCACTCACAATATACAGTACACATAGAATAGAAATGTAACAGTATAAGGCTGATTAGTAATTAATACAGATAATTAATATATGGCAGCTCAGAAACCAGTGCAATTAGCATCAGAATTTAATAATCAGCCCTGTCGCATCAGCTTATATTACAGACAAACCTCATTTTCTTCTGGATAATTTGCAACGACCCCTAAACTTAGCTTCTCAACAGCTGCTCAGAGCCCACTGACACTTTCCAAGATGGTGACCCCCTGTGACAAGTTTGAAGTCCTGGATCCTTGCTGCTATTGAGAAGCTGAAATTTTAGGCCAGTGCAATAAGTTCAGTATATAAAATATGAAATTTTTAGCCATATTCATTTTTAGGTTTAGTTCTCCGTTAAAGGGGTTGTTCACATTTGAATTAAATTTTAGTATGATGTAGAGCAGGGATCCCCAACCTTTTCAACCCATGAGCAACATTCAGAAGTAGAAGGAGTTGGGGAGCAACACTAGCATGAATAATGTTCTTGGGCTGCCATATAAGGGTTGTGATTGGCCATTTGGTAACCCCTATTTGTATTGTCAACCTACATTGAGGCTCTGTTTGACAGTACACCTGGTTTTTATACAACCAAAACCTGCTTCCAACCCAGGAATTCAAAAATAAGCAGCTGCTTTGAGGCCACTGGGAGCAACATCCAAGGGGTTGGAGAGCAACATGTTGCTCACGAGCTACTGGTTGGGGATAACTGATGTAGAGAATGCTGTTCTGAGACAATGTTTGCATTTCAACAGCATGCAACAGTGTAGGCTACAAAATCTGACCCCCTAGGCTAGAAAGTAAAGTCGGATGGAGTCTTTTCTTTATGCGTTTACATCCGACAGTCAATATGTTTCAATGAGAAAAAAAAGTCTTTCTGACACCATATGTTATTATCTTGTCGGATGAAGATGCAGCGTGCACTTCTGGAAAATGGAAAATTTTACATGTATTTTATGATATTTTTCTATCAGTCCCATTATATTTTGACCCATGAGACAGCATGCGTTTTGTTGATCCAACACCATCCTACAAAAGCTCTTGTGGAGTTTAGCCCTACAACAGATAAGTAGTTAGAACTAACAATAACAATGACATTGTAGCTTTACAGAAAAATGTTTTTTTTGGCTTCTGGGGTCAGTGACCCTCATTTGTGAGTTGGAAAGAGCCAGAAGAGAAAGGCAAATCATTCAACCTCAATACAAAAAAAAAAAAAAATGGAAGCCATTTAAAAAGTTGCTAAGAATAGGCCATTCTATAACATACTAAACATGAGCCTGAAGGGGAACAGCCCTTTTAACTCTTGAGTATCTATGTGATAGCTTATTGTGCCAATCCACTTTGTGGGGCCCCAGGGTTATGGCTATCTTTGACTTTACAGTAACATTCATCAATTTCCACATTCAGTGGTACTGTTTAATCGTTATGGACACTGCGAGCAAATGTATCTTCAAAAAGGTCTGTCCACTCACAGCACTTTTTTTTATTATTACTCCACAAACAGAACCACACACACACACTGTAGATAATAAATAATTAAACTTCGTGCCTTGTTCTTAGTAGCTTTGAATGATTAGAGAGAAATCTGGAAAAGTACTAATAAGCATTCACACTATATTCTCAGAGGGCAGTTTTGGCATTGGAAATCATTTCGATAATTTATGCATATGTGATAATTTGCCTTCAAGTATGGATCAAGCCTGCCAAGGAACAGAAATAGAGACCAGTTATTGGTAGGCAGGCTATGGAAGCTCATGGTCACGTGACAGGAGCAGCCTTTTTTAGGGTGGTTGTTAGTCTGCTTCCAAACAGCCTACTGTATACTCGTGCATAATTGCAGAATACTATACACTGCACACAATAAGATCATTTATCCCCTTTAAAAAGGTATATAACATTTATTTTGAAATGTTAATATTGAAAGAATGGCTATTGGCAACAACAGCATTGGAGGGTTAAAAGAAAGTCACATGCCCATAGCTAAAGTTGGGAAAACTTACATGTAATATGTTTCTGGGACGTGCCTACAGGGGCAGCTAGTTACAGATATGTAACACCTATTTGGGCCATATGGGGTTAATTCACCAGCTAGAACACTAGAGCATGGGTTACACGCGACTTACACCCAGGGCAGGGCCTTCGCTAAGTGGAAGTGTTCCCTCTATGGTGTAGTGCAACTACATCCCCCCAGGCTACTGTGCACACAAAAACAACTTGGGCGCCAGGAGGTTCTTAACAATCAGGAACGGATTATTTACTATGCACGAGGCAAGTGACCACAAGTTTAATACTCACACAGGAGCTTGAGGAAAACAGCATATTGAGAGGTCACACAGATCTGCAGGCAGGCTCACCTAGAGCAGACACAGGCATTTCATGAGTAGGGATGTAGCGAACGGCGGAAAAAATGTTCGCGAACATATTCGCGAACTTGCGTCCAAAAATGCGAACGGTTCGCGAACGTCGCGAACCCCATAGACTTCAATGGGAAGGCGAATTTTAAAAGCTAGAAAAGACATTTCTGGCCAGAAAAATGATTTTAAAGTTGTTTAAAGGGTGCAACGACCTGGACAGAGGCATGCCAGAGGGGGATCAAGGGCAAAAATGTATCTGAAAAATACATTGTTGACACAGCGCTGCGTTTTGTGCTGTAAAGGGCAGAAATCACACTACGTCACTCAGGTGATGTTTCTGGACACGGAATGTGAAAAAGCTCACACAGCTAGGTGGCACTTGGTTAAAGACTGGGCAAACAATGCCTGCAAGGGCAACGTATACAGTAGTGGATATGGAAAATATTATTGCTGCTGTAAAAACATCACTCAGGTGATGTTTACGGACACGGAATTATTATTGTTATTTAGACAGAATGTGAAAAAGCTCACACAGCTAGGTGGCACTTGCATACCTCCCAACTGTCCCTCTTTTGACCACTCAACCCCCTGTCCCTCTTTTGTACTGGAAAGTCCCTCTTTTCTCTGCACTGAACAGCCAGAAAAAAAACAGTTTCTAACTTAATTGGCTTTTGGCAGAGAGCTCAGAACAGCTAACAGGTGCAAATAAGATACTTTGTAACAATTTTGACTCTGGTTGGTGCTGGTAGTGGTGAACTACTAGGAGGAGCAGCACACCAGTCCCACTCCCCAACACAGCTAGACTAATAGCACTGGGCTCTTACAGTAGCAAAGTAAAAAAACAAAAAAGAAAATAAAAGCAGTCCTTACAAGGACTATTGGGTTATTACAGCAGTCAGCAGATGAGATCAGAAGCAGTGCCCACAGCAGCTACATACAGAGCACTGCAGTAGAAGGTAGATTACTAGTCAGCAAAGCTAACTAACCTAAACTCACTGTCCCTCAAATCCCTGCAGAGTTCTGTCCCTACAATACAGAGCAGTATCAAGTAGATTACTAGCCAGCAAAGTTACTATCAACTGTCCCTCAAATCACTAAACAGCTCTCTCCCTACACTAGCTCTTCCAAGCACACACAGGCAGAATGAAAAAACGCTGCAGGGCTTCAGTTTATATATGGAAGGGGAGTGGTCCAGGGGGTGTGGGGGTGGTCCAGGAGGGAGAGCTTCCTGATTGGCTGCCATGTATCTGCTGGTCTGGGGTGAGAGGTCAAAAATAAGCGCCAGCTAAGGCGAACCCAAATTGGCGAACGTCGCGCGACGTTCGCGAACATTCGTCGGACGCGAACAGCCGATGTTCACGCGAATTAGTTCGCGGGCGAACAGTCCGCGACATCCCTATTCATGAGGAAGAGCCTCAATTAGGCATTTGCAGAATGCACATATATTCCCTCCTAGAAGTTGTCAGGAAAGCAGCTTCTACCCTACAGTCCCTCTTCACTGAGGTCCCTGACTGGAGGCAACACACAGAGCCTCTGGGAGCTACTCCCTTTCTGCAAATCCTTGTTGGAGCTTCAGCTGCTCTTTCTCTCTCACCTTTCTGCCTTTCTCTCCTAGAGAGACTATGACAAGTCTGTCCTAGTATATCTATTCCTCATTCACGGGGTTTCCTGGTCCCCGACTTGGACACATGCCTTCTTCTGGGCCTATTGCACTCAGTCCCCCTGAGCACATTCAGCTGGAATCACATCCAGAGGCAAAAGAGGAAGTGGCCACTCCCTGCACACACTGTATAGTAGTGTGTCAGAGCAGTGTCATCAAATCTCTCAGCCTATCACTGTAAAGGTTATTTTGTAACAGGGATTCTACCGAATAACCCAAGGAAATGGTGAAAAGATATAGGGCCTGTATCCCTATAGGGCCCTACAGATACATCTAATATGTTGCTGCATTGTGACTATAGGCAAGTTAGGGATAGATGCACTTAATAAGTCTGAGTTGACGTTACAAGGGCAGTAAGAAGTAGATACAATGGGATATATTTATCAAAGAGTGAAGTTAGAGATCACCACAGTCTGCTAGAGTGAAATACCGCCACTCTCAATTCATTTCTTTGAGATTTCTAAGAGAGTATTTATCAATGGTTGAAAGTGAAAATTTCCCCTTTCATAAACATGCCTTCATGTATTAATTACCTAGTCAAAGAAAATGTTGGGTACAGAGGTCCCATGACTCTGCACCACACTGCGCCTTATGCACCAAAGCAGTAACCACAGGGAAATTGGCACAGATAGACACAAGCACTAAAATGTTGCAGACTGGTGCATTAATGGTAATTTAGGATACACACCTTGGGAGCAGTAAAGTAACTGCCCCCCCTTCTGGGTGCATGCCATGCAGCTGGGCCCTCATCTCCCACACCCCCTCCAAAAGCGATTTTTCGCTGCGGAATCACTCAGCCTCGAACCACCACTGAACCCCAAGGGGGTGTGGTCCTGGTGCAGCTGCACCCCCAGTGGTTCTGCCCCTGCTTGGGAGCTTCTCTCTTGAATTAGTCCAGTGTACAGGGTTAGAAGGGGAGGGGAAAACCCTTTAATTTGGTGGTACCAGATAAACCAACCTGGCACACAAATTCACACACATGAGGATACCTGATTTGTGAAAAGTTGTGTTTGTGTATCCAGTCGACATAAATCAACAAAGGTTTTCCCAGCTTTGAACATATACGTTAGCATTAAGCACACACAAGTTAGGGAGAAGCAGCGGGTATGAGCCAAATCCGGGCCCAGTACTTACAGTGTACCATGAATATTTTTTGAAATTTGTGCAGACCCTAGACAGGAATGTTCTCTAAATGAGTACTATGGCCATGATTTTGCACCCATCAATGCTCTTGCACTTTGGAGCATAATTGAATGACCCCTAATGTGTTTTATACATACCTCCCAACATTTTGGAAGTAAAAAGAGGGACAAAAAATTTTTTCCGCATGTAGTGCAGCAATTTTTTGACCACACCCCCTACTTACCATGTTTGTTTTACAAAATTTGGCAGGTTATGAAAGTTTGAAAATATTTCTCCTTATCTAAACTGTGTTTTTGTGTCTCAAAATTGTTACAAAGTATCTTATTTGCACCTGTTAGCTGTTCTGGGCTCTCTGCTAAAAGCCAATTAAAGTGGACCTGTCACCCAGACACAAAAATCTGTATAATAAAAGTCCTTTTTAAATTAAACATGAAATCCAATTTCTATTTTTTATTAAAGCATTCATAGCTGCTGTATGCTCATTTAAAAATCTCAGCTGTCAATCAAATATTGTCTGCCACTCTTCTATGCCCTGAGCATAAAAGCGGGGCAGACAATTACTTTCACCTTCCATTCAGTACTTTCTAGATGTCACTGCTCTCCACACATTCCCCCTTTCTGTTAACCATTTAATTGTGTAGCCAGGGCATGGGAATGGACATCGGGTCCCCCATTCTGGTGCACAAACAAGATTCTGAGATGATGCAAGGCTTGTCTTAACAGTGTGCACAAAATGGCTGCTGCCTGTTTGCTATAATTTTGAAATCCCAGACTGAAGTAAGCAAGATTCAAATAATTTATATAGTGTAATTAAAGTTCATTTTGCTTGACTAATGTGATAAAATAGGCTTTTGAATAATTTTTTTTGGGTGACGGGTCCCCTTTAAGTGAGAAACTTTGTTTATTTTTCTGGCTGTTCAGTGCAGAAAAAAGAGGGACAAATCCAGTACAAATGAGGGACTGCGGGTTGAGCTGTCAAAAGAGGGACTGTCCCTCCGAAAAAGGGACAGTTGGGAGGTATGTTTTATATATTGCCCAGAAAATCAATTTCTGTAATGTGCTCTTCAGTTGTCAGATGATCTGATAGGGGAAATGATCTGGCAAACCTTTAAGAGAATTAAGGGTCACTCAGTTTGGCTGAGACCTGAACCTCCCAGCAGGTGCACCTCTGCTGTATGTTTCATTACCCAAAGGAAGAGTATCACTTTAACATCATCAAAATTAGGCAGACTTTAAAAAGAAGGGGGTATCAGAAACCGCAGATTAATCACAGGAACAAACCCCATGAATTAATGATCCTCCTGGAACAGGAAACAGAGCAACAATAGGCAGATTATTACAGAAAATCACTGCTTTATTAGATGAAAATAGCTCTGACATTTCTATATATGTTGGAGCATAAAAAGACCCTGTAAATAAATGACTATGAATTACCTGCTACAGCCACTTATGCTGTTGGGGTTTTTTTTTAGTTTGGATGCCCCACCCCCTCCCCAAGAATAATCTGATTCTCTTTCCCAACTGTGAAGGAAGAACAATAAAAACTGAAAAGAGACTGGTGACCTTGGTAACGGTCCAGCTTTTGCCACTGACAATACTTCTTCTTCAGTGGAAACAGCAGCAACTCATGAGTCAGTACCATTATAGAATGGTTTAGGAAACATAAACTATATCCTACATACTGTAAGCTACATGTCTAACAGATACAAGGAACATTCTTTCTGGTTATTTTTGGTTTAAAGGGGAAGTTCCTTTTTTGAATTATTTGCCTCCTTTTTCTGACTCTTTCTAGCTCAAAATAAGACTCACTGACCCCATCTAAGAAACAAAGACTCTGTAAGGCTACAGATTTATTTTTATTGCTACGTTTTATTAATCATCTTTCTATCCTCTCATATTCCAGTAACCTTTTCTAATCAGTGCATTGTTGCTGGGGTGATTTGGACCCTAGCAACCAGATTGCTGAAATTGCAGACTGGAGTATTGCTGAATAAAAAGCTAAATAACTCAAAAACCAAAAGTAATTGTAAACCCATTGCAGATTGTCTAAAATTATCACTCCCTGTCTACATCATACTAAAAGTTAGTTTAAAGATGAACACCATATTTATATGTAATTTAATTTAATTGCATTCCACCACTAGTGGCTGCTCTTCGGTTTTTGATGCTAAAAAGTGTCAAGGAAATGATTCCCAAGCAGGCATTAAGATGATTTATTAGCAATGTTTTTAACTGTAAGAGCCAACTTTTGCATGAGCTGTCTGCCTGCTTGGTACCATAGATTTTCTGCAATTGCCTGTCCATATAATTGAAGCAAAACCTGTGGGGAAGTGGAATTAGATGACTCAATCTGGCACAGAGAGGATGAGACTGAAAGCACAGAGAGAAGTGAATGTTATCTAAACAGTGTCAGCTTCTACTGACATGCTTTGTACATGTCTCCATCCTTGGTGTGTGTATATATATATCCACAGCAGTAACTCGGCACTCACAGAACTTGCTTAAAAAATGAAAATCCTTTTTTTTGTGCAAAATCAACATTTCAGTCACACAATAATTCTGCAAGTCCTGTGACTGCTGAGTATTTGCTGTGGATGTGCTTGCTACCATTTGACACCCAGGCAGTTGGTGGAGTTTTTTTAAGTGTACCAGAATGTTGCAAACTTGGGAATAGTGGGAGGAGACTGGAAAGCTCCATTACTATGGTATATATTTTTATATATATATATATATATATATATATATATATATATATATATATATATATATATATATATATTTTATATATATATATATATATATATATATATATATATATATATATATATATATATATATATATATATATATCTTCCAGGAGTATCCTCACTCCAAAATCAATCTTAATGAAAGCAGGGGTGCACGGTAAATCTTGTATACACCAATGTTTCAAGGATGAAAAAGGTCCCAACAGGGACTGAAACGTTGGATAAAGATGCAATAAAAGATTATTTATCTCACATCAAAGGGATCCTGATCAAAGGGAAACCTGATCCTCAACATCAGTTAGGGTTTGACCCAAACAATTGGGTTTTTGTAAGGCATGTTCGGGTCGGAACTTTCTTTGGTTTTCAGCCTTATGAAACCCGAACAATAATCTGGCCAATACATGAAATGATTTAAATACTGAGATACTCACTTCAACATGGCTTAGTTACTATCAAGTACAGTTCATTTCTTATTATTACAGATCCAAAAAAAATCAAATCAATCAAAAAAATAAGAATGTTTTCCAAATTAGCATTGCTGTATTTCAGAGCTTTCTGGATAACTGATTGCTGTTTAATAGATCTCATACCTGTAATTAAAGGATTGGGCTTAATCATCAAGCAGAATATAGCTAGAGGTAGGGTTGCCACCAGTGTGGTTTTGAACTGGGAATCAACACTTTAAAACATTGAGAATACTGGATAGAAATCCAGCCAGTTGCATCTAAGTGATACAATAACCTTGCCCTAGTGTCATAACTCCACCAACATCATTGTCCCCACCTCTGATGTCATCATGCCGGTTCCTACATCACTGTCCCACCCCCAATGTTATCTGCCCCCCCCCCTGTGTTCTGGTTTAGCCATCAGCAAAGGTGGCAACCCTAACATCAGTGCCTGAACTACCTAATTTTAGTGAGTGACTAAATCCCACCAGCAATGTTCCAACATTTAGTGCAGTACATTTTAGGCAGTAATAACAGCAAAGAGAGGTAATGCTGCATTTTAGGCTGAGAAATTGCACTGCAGATGTCCAGATGCTTTTTACTGTATAGTGCATGTGGTAAGCCACAAATAGAGCAAAGTTTGTTGGATTAACTTACCGAAACTCCGCTTGTGCTCCTCTTCAGAAAAGGCGATCTGGTGATCCATCGCACGGTGCACAATTTCTCCTCCCTGACTTCCTAATAGGAGATCGACAGGGAGGAGAAATCGAGCGTTGCATGATGGATCACCAGATCGTCTTTTCTGAAGAGTAGCGCAAGCGGAGTTTTGGTAAATTATTTCTTAATTTAGCAATTTAAAAGTTTAATTTTTTTTTGTTCTATACTAACAAATTTGTAAAAAAAATTGATGTTACTGGTCCTTTAACTATTGTTGAAGTACGATACCCAGCACCCACAGAACAGCTATTTACTGCATGTTGAACAGCATAGTTAAAGCTGCTACTGCTCCCATCTTGCACTATTGGTGTCAGCTTTGCTTCCTGTGCTTCACCTGGGTGGTGCTACAGGAATAAATATACAGGTATGGGATCTGTTAATCAGAATGCTCAGGACTACTAAAAAATTATTTAAGCATGAAATAAACCCAGCAGAATTGTTTTGCCTCCAATAAGGATTACTTATATCTTAGTTAGGATCAAGTACAAGGTACTGTTTTATTATTACAGAGAAAAAATAAATTATTTTTAAAAATGTGATTTAAAGGGGTTGTTCACCTTCACCAAAGCGTTATTTCGCTTTTTATTCAGCAGCTTTCCAGTTTGCAATTCCAGCAGTCTGGAGATGTTTAAATTACCCTAGCAACCATGCATTGATTTGAATAAGAGACTGGATTATAAAAAGTAGAGGGCCTGAATGGAGAGATGAGTAATAAAAAGTAGAAAATGTGAAGACCAAATGAAATGTTACTTATATTTAGCCATTCAATAACATTCTAAAAATAAAGGTGAACCACACCTTTAATTAATTGATTGAAATTAAGTCTATGGGAGATAACCTTCCTGAAATTTGGAGCTTTCTGGATAACAGATTTCCAGATAAAGATTCCCATATATGTATACTATACAGCACTCTACTACCCTTGAGAAAGTAGGGACACCAACACGTTGGCAACACATTGAATGGACATTTCTGATGAGCGATTATTCTCTGCTGCATTGCAGAATGTACCTTTATTTGAAAACAGGTACTGATACAATTTTTCACCATGGGAGAGCAACCCTTCTTTTGTGTTTATTTGTACATAGAATGTCATGTTGAGAAATAAGATTACATTTCATTTATATTCTCAAGAACAAGCATATTAATAATGACACTACTGGACCTGACTGATGAAGAAGAAATTAGACCCAAGCAATAGTGCATGCACTTACAGTGGAATGCTGGGCAAGAAAATGTTGCATTTGAGGTAAAAACACAAAGATCTGCACCACTTTTCACATAGCAGCAGTGTAGTGAATCCTGAAAACGGATTTACATGTGTGTAGTAATGACTAGGAAAATTACAAAAGTCCTTGTGTTGGAAGGCTGAGATAGAGTAGAATGATCATTTTGTTTTGAGCTGAATACATGGGAAAGAAAGCATTGCATTTGTGTTGGTGATTCAGACTTGTTTGGGGTGCATGCTGTGTCTGGAGCACATACATCTTTGGGCTCTGACAGGCCCATCAATGGCTCAGCAAGACAAGCACCATGCGACTTTGCTTTATGAATCACTGGTGGCATGATGGGTAGCCTTATCTGTTTCTCTGCACATCTCTCACCTTGACATTTCCAAAGGCTCCAACCATTATAATCATTTGCTAACAGCCCCGTTCCTCCTCCTCCCACACACTCAGACACACAGCTACCAGGGACTCTCCTACAAGCACAAACCATTTTCTCCCCTATGGCATAAGTTTTTGTCAAAGCGATTTATGCGTGGCCATAAATGTGCTCTAGAATACCCCCTTGTACAGTAATATAAGGAAATCAATTTAGAGTTGCTCAATGAAAGCACTCCGTAGTTCCTTACTCACTGCTGCCTCTCAGTACTAAAGTAGTTAAGGGATTAATAAGTGAAACTGCTCCTCCTTGGGGAACCAACCATCTACACAAGCAGCACATCTAAACCCCATCTCCCACGCACACCTTTAAGTCACTAAGGAAGGGAAGATTCATAGGCTTCTGTGCAGAAGAGCAGCAGTGACGAGGAAAGGTAGATGATAAGGATATTTAGTGTCACACTCCGAGTCAATACTGCCAATAAACCTGCTACTGTTAAAGCATCCTGTGAGGAATGTATTTAAGGCACAATAACAATAAACTCAATTTGCTCCGTGGAGAGGAGCTCACTGTATTAGTCACACCAGACAAACACACTTTGTTAAAAAAAAATGCAACATTTTTATACACCATGTAAAGGCACCTGGTGCACATAGAGTAAATGACAAATACTGCATGCTCTGTAAATGCAACCACAATATCAAGAATGCACAGACAACTATAGGGCAAAATATGCATCTTCTGTACATTTAGCAAACACATCATCTGTGCACACGAATCACTAGTGAAAACCTGTCTGCTCTGTAAATTAAATCATTCTCTGCAGTCATCCGCCTTATCATGTATGCACATAAAACATGCCAGATAAACAAAAAGCCTATTGAGGGTGCCAAATTGAAAGGCTGTAGTGGCTCATCTGCTGTTTGGTGTTGGTAGTGCAATAGATGTGATAATTTACAATTTAATCTGTAATGCCTCAATTCACTTAGGGAAAATGACAGCCTTTGCTCCTGCCACCATAAAAATGATACCTGCATAGGTATTTTCAAGCTTTCCAATAAAAACCACCTTCGTCCCTCTTGAATGATCCTTGTGGGTCACCAAAACGTCAAATGTTTTCTGCAGGATTGTGCAGGGATCAAAATGGCTGGGCAGGTTGTATCATGCAAGTGAGTGTATTTCCAGTGGGTCTCTGGGTTCCCCAGATGCTGTGTGCTCTAGTCACTAGGTCATGACCACTTTGGGATCTGTTGTTATATTTGTACCTCTATGACCTTGTACGTAAAGCAAAACCACGAAATAGTGCAAGTTCAAATACAATGAGGTAGTTTATTGTGTCCAAAATACAAGACAATAGGTTTTGCCTGGGGAAGCAATCGGTGTGTCACCTGGGTGGTACCCGAATGCTTTCTAAAGATACTCCCACATAACATAAGTTTATATACCCACTTTGATGTCATAGATGGGGGTGATAACAAATTGGGGTATGCCAATACCATACATAGTCTGACTCCTCCTTGTACAATTAATGTCTAGATAATTTGCTTAGTCTTACAAGTTTTACAGACAATATTGCAACATATTGTTCTTAGTTCCAACGGTCCACAGTCTCGCAATCAGCTATTGGCTAGACATAGCCATTGTGGTATTTCCAGTAAGTTTGAGCAACACTTCTGCAAAAAGGGGCCCCACAAGACAGTCTGACACTATGCTGGCACTCTGGAATTTAAGTAACAGAGTAGTGATCATTTATTTGTATGGCCTAGTATAAGCTATATGAGTGACCATTGTCCACAGTAGACCATTAGCCCTTATAGTCCATCCTGCCTTGGGCCCTATAGCGTTATGGCGTCATAGAGGGCGGGGGTGACAACTATCAACCCTCTGACACTAGCCATTTGTCCGTCTTAGGATTTAGACCGTTCCAGATATAATTTTTAATAACATTACCTCTCTTGAAACATTTAAAGATGTTTCACATTAGTAATTACAGGCACAGTAAGAGTGCTGAGAGGACCCCCAGGAACAAGGGAGGTCTATTATAAATGGGACAGTGGTGTACGCTGTTGTGAGTTACAGTTCAACTGTCGTGGCAGCACCAATACAGAAGTGCAGCTGAAAAGCTGTAATGAGTGAAAACAAAGAAAACAGGAAGCTAGGGGGCTAGAGATATTTCCTGTTTTGAGGAACTAACTTGACTAGGAACCGCTGGAACCTTACAATAAAGCAAGAGATGTCTGAATATGTAGCCTAAGATATAAATATATGATTATAGTGAACTTATGTTTCAAAATAAAGCAAAATAAAGCATGACATAGAGATAATAAAACATCATTACATAGAGATAATAGTAATAATCATCCTGAGTAAGATAATACTGATATTGTAACATAATACTGATTTCATTAAGGTAAAAATTCAAGTAAGACCCAAAAATACCCTGAGATTTTTAAGATAAAAATGGAAATAAAAATCAAAATGAAAATTTTAAAAGTTAAAAATGTTAAGATTAAAGTTAAAAAATTTAAAAATGCAAAAATGAAGATAATTAAAAATGAAAAATACTAAAATGAAGCTAAAAATGCTAAAATCAATCTTAGTAGTAATAATAAAGAATTTTTTTTTTTTTTTTTTTGGTCAAACCTCCCCTATAAGGCTGATAAAAGTTATATCATATAAATGTAAATCAAAGTAGAGCAGAAGCTGGGGAGGAGGTACAGCGGCTTATGGCACATATCATTACTTTAACAACAAGGTACAGACCAAGGGCCAGAGCTAAAATAACTAGGATGGGTTTAAAGAAACTTCCAAGGAAATCATTTAACCATCCACCAATATTACCTAACCATGTAAAGGGATTAAAACCATTTTTAGAAATATCCCTGGCTTGTTTTTGCAATTCGAAAACCTTGGCCATATGAGATTCAACAAGCGATTCAGAATCATTAATGTAAGTGCAACATTCTTCTCCTACTAAAACACAGACCCCACCTTGTTCAGCTAACAAGTAATCTAGGGCCATTCTATTCTGAAGGGCTACTTTACGAATCTGAGCTAGTTCTACATTAATTGCAAGGACCGATATTACAGTGTTGTTAATCATGCGGTCAAGAAGGGAAGCATATTCATTAAGGCGAACCATCATTTCTATTCCCCAACCTGTCCAGGCAGGGAAGAAAGCCCAAGCCTTACAGATGGAGTCACTCTGTTTTGTACATTTATCGCGCTATAACGCTAGATAAGCTGCAGCAAGCGCGATGTGTCACGAAGCCTAGTCGCATTTAGTGCATTTACAGGCATGTATTACCAGTTTCTGCCACTAGAGGCCGCCAAACACAAGGCAATGTGTAACACCAGTAACACCATTTTTTTTTATTCAAAAAATACAAACTACACCCTCCAAATAATACTTATGTCCCACTGCATGTTGTGTATTTACCTCAGATTTAGCATAAAATTGACCAAAAAATGTCGCCTCCATGCTCTTCAATGCATTTTGAAAAAAGGCGAAAAGGCGATCAGCGCGCACCCGACAGCTCTCCTCACAGGACTTCCGGAAGTCGCGTCATGAACCAGGCAATTGAAGGGCTGCTTCAGTGGATCACGCAACGGCTGGGGGAGAGGCACACACGTGTAAGGGCTGCTTCAGATGATCGCGGGGGAGAGGCACAGCTGATGGAATGGCTGCATTTAAGGATCGCCAAAGTATGCGGGAAGAAAGTTGAGAGAGATAGGAGGTGGGGGGAGGCTGAGAGAGACGGATACAGAGGTGGGGGAAGGCTGCTGTATGTGAAGGGCACTGCTGGGAGACAGGAACGGGGAAGGCTGCAGCATGCGGAAGAAACGACTGAGGGAGACAGTAACGGAGGTGGGGGCAGGCTGCTGTATGTGAAGGGCACTGCTGGGAGAAAGGAACAGAGGTGGGGGAAGGCTGCAGCATGCGGAAGAAAAGACTGAGGGAGACATAACGGAGATGGGGGCAGGCTGCTGTATATGAAGGGCACTGCTGGGAGACAGGAACGGAGGGGGGGAAAGCTGTGGTATGTGGAGGAAAAGCTGAGCGAGAGAGGAACGCTGAGGAAACATAAGGAGAACACTTAGACTTTGACAGCCAAGAAGACGCTTACAGGTAACTAATGGTTGCTATGTGACGTCACTTCCGGAAGTGACGTCACAAAACAGGAAGATGGAACCCGAAGAACAGGAAGAGGCTCACGGCGGCGCGCAGGCAGGGGTGAAGATGCTTTTCTAGTGCTACAAGATGGCGTGGCCCCTTGGACTCCATGAGAAAGCTGCGGTTTCAATTTTTTCCATTTCCCTTACTAGAAAGCAGGATGCAGCTGCAAATTGGGTGTTATTAATGTAAGTACTTTGACTTTGTCTGGGTTCTCTAAAAGGTGTTACTGGTCCTTTAAGCTTTTCAAGTGGTGGCCTAACGGATTAAGCGCTTCATTTTGGACCAAGGAGTTTAGTGTTCAATCCCCATTATATGTAACTTACTCCCCCTCTAATTTATACTAAGAACTGAAACGATTTATATGTCATACTCACTGACTTTTTTTCTTTTTCTCTCAGCCACCTTCATGTCTTTCTTCCTCTCCCTGAATTTTCTTTGCCCAGTGTCTCACATTATTCCATGTGTCCCTCTCTCAGCTCGTTTTTTCATCTGCCCTTTAGCTCTGCCCCTTTGTTTCCCCTATTTTTACTTCATTCCATGTGTCCCTGTCAGTCCGATTTTACATCTCTCACCTGGTTTCTATTTCTTCATCGTCCTCCGCGTATCTTCCAGTTTACAGACTGAGCTGTATCCCTATTGTAGTATAGTGGTTAGGGAAACGGATTAGATAATGGAAGGTTATAGGTTCAAATCCCCTCTCAGTCCTATTTTTACTTTCACCCTCTGTCTCCCTGATTTTTACTTTATCCCCTCTGTCACTCTCAGTCCATTATCTGCTCTGTCTCCCCGATATTTACTTCATCTCTTGTGTCCCTATCAGCCCATTACATCTGTCCCATGTATCTTCCAGCATACATACAGAGCTGTAGTCCTATTGTAGTGTAGTGGTTAGGGAATTGGTTTTGATAATGGAAGGTCATAGGTTTGAATCCCCTTTCATCCTAATTTTTACTTTAGCCCTGTGTTCCTCTCTCAGACCAATTTTTATATTACCCTGTGTCCCTCTCTCGATTTTTACTTTTCTGCCCTGTCCCTCTGCCTCCCCAATATTTACTTCATCCCATGTGTCCCAATAAGCTAGATATTACATCTGTCCCCTGGTCTCTCTATGTTTCCCATCTGCCTCCATATAGCTGTTGCATAGCAGTTAGACATCTAGTTTTACAAACGTAACATCATACTGTAGGTTTGAGACCTGATAGTGCATTTTTTGTTTAAACTCTTTTTTTTTTTAATTTACAGCACTGAGCTAAACCATTGTGCCTTACACATTGCCAGTGTCTGCTGACACTCGAGGGGGAAGGGGAAAGACATGGACCTGCACAATGTTTGTCTCTATCCACTCAATAGACGCTGGCAATGTGTAAAGCACAATGTTTCACTATTCATAAAAGATCATAGTATGTTACAGTTATACTGTTAATCCACTCAATAGATGCTGGCATTACAGGGGCGGGTTAATGAATAGGCTAACATAGGCTATAGCCGATCTGATCTGATCCTATCTGATCCCCATTGTAAGCAGCAGTCATGTCCTGCTTTATGGCAGCTGAGTTTCTAGCTATCTGTATAACACAGCATTCAGTCCCAGTGGCTGCACAGATCCTGTCTGATCCCCATTGTAAGCAGCAGTCCTGTCCTGCTTTATGGCACATTTTAGTGGTGCCAATGATGTGTGAATGCTCGACTTATCCTTGTATTTTCAAATGCTAATTAGCTTTGGTTCTATTCCATTGTGAAACCATTGTGCCTTACACATTGCCAGTGTCTGCTGACACTCGAGGGGGAAGGGGAAAGACATGGACCTGCACAATGTTTGTCTCTATCCACTCAATAGACACTGGCAATGTGTAAAGCACAATGTTTCACTATTCATAAAAGATCATAGTATGTTACAGTTATACTGTTAATCCACTCAATAGATGCTGGCATTACAGGGGCGGGTTAATGAATAGGCTAACATAGGCTATAGCCGATCTGATCTGATCCTATCTGATCCCCATTGTAAGCAGCAGTTCTGTCCTGCTTTATGGCAGCTGAGTTTCTAGCTATCTGTATAACAGAGCATTCTGTCCCAGTGACTGCACAGATCCTATCTGATCCCCATTGTAAGCAGCAGTCCTGCCCTGCTTTATGGCAGCTGAGATTCTAGCTATCTGTATAACAGAGCATTCTGTCCCAGTAGCTGCACAGATCCTGTCTGATCCCCATTGTAAGCAGCAGTCCTGCCCTGTTTTATGGCAGCTGAGTTTCTAGCTATCTGTATGACAGAGCATTCAGGCCCAGTGGCTGCACAGATCATATCTGATCCCCATTGTAAGCAGCAGTCCTGTCCTGCTTTATGGCAGCTGAGTTTCTAGCTATCTGTATGACAGAGCATTCAGTCCCAGTGGCTGCACAGATCCTGTCTGATCCCCATTGTAAGCAACAGTCCTGTCCTGCTTTATGGCAGCTGAGTTTCTAGCTATCTGTATAACACAGCATTCAGTCCCAGTGGCTGCACAGATCCTGTCTGATCCCCATTGTAAGCAGCAGTCCTGTCCTGCTTTATGGCACATTTTAGTGGTGCCAATGATGTGTGAATGCTCGACTTATCCTTGTATTTTCAAATGCTAATTAGCTTTGGTTCTATTCCATTGTGAAACCATTGTGCCTTACACATTGCCAGTGTCTGCTGACACTCGAGGGGGAAGGGGAAAGACATGGACCTGCACAATGTTTGTCTCTATCCACTCAATAGACGCTGGCAATGTGTAAAGCACAATGTTTCACTATTCATAAAAGATCATAGTATGTTACAGTTATACTGTTAATCCACTCAATAGATGCTGGCATTACAGGGGCGGGTTAATGAATAGGCTAACATAGGCTATAGCCTATCTGATCTGATCCTATCTGATCCCCATTGTAAGCAGCAGTCATGTCCTGCTTTATGGCAGCTGAGTTTCTAGCTATCTGTATGACAGAGCATTCAGGCCCAGTGGCTGCACAGATCATATCTGATTCCCATTGTAAGCAGCAATCCTGCCCTGCTTTATGGCAGCTGAGTTTCTAGCTATCTGTATAACAGAGCATTCTGTCCCAGTGGCTGCACAGATCCTGTCTGATCCCCATTGTAAGCAGCAGTCCTGCCCTGCTTTATGGCAGCTGAGATTCTAGCTATCTGTATAACAGAGCATTCTGTCCCAGTGGCTGCACAGATCCTGTCTGATCCCCATTGTAAGCAGCAGTCCTGTCCTGCTTTATGGCACATTTTAGTGGTGCCAATGATGTGTGAATGCTCGACTTATCCTTGTATTTTCAAATGCTAATTAGCTTTGGTTCTATTCCACACCTCCCAACATTTTGGAAGTAAAAAGAGGGACAAAAAATTTTTCCCGCACGTAGCGCAGCAATTTTTTTGACCACACCCCTTTCTGTGGTCACACCCCCTAATTAGCAAGTTTGTTTTACAAAATTTGGCAGGTTATGAAAGTTTGAAAATATTTCTCCTTATCTAAACAGTGTTTTTGTGTCTCAAAATTGTTACAAAGTATCTTATTTGCACCTGTTAGCTGTTCTGGGCTCTCTACTAAAAGCCAATTAATTGAGAAACTTTGTTTCTTTTTCTGGCTGTTCAGTGCAGAGAAAATAGGGACTTTCCAGTACAAATGAGGGACTGCGGGTTGAGCTGTCAAAAGAGGGACTGTCCCTCCAAAAAAGGGACAGTTGGGAGGTATGCTATTCCATTGTGAAACCATTGTGCCTTACACATTGCCAGTGTCTGCTGACACTCGAGGGGGGAAGGGGAAAGACATGGACCTGCACAATGTTTGTCTCTATCCACTCAATAGACGCTGGCAATGTGTAAAGCACAATGTTTCACTATTCATAAAAGATCATAGTATGTTACAGTTATACTGTTAATCCACTCAATAGATGCTGGCATTACAGGGGCGGGTTAATGAATAGGCTAACATAGGCTATAGCCTATCTGATCTGATCCTATCTGATCCCCATTGTAAGCAGCAGTTCTGTCCTGCTTTATGGCAGCTGAGTTTCTAGCTATCTGTATAACACAGCATTCAGTCCCAGTGGCTGCACAGATCCTGTCTGATCCCCATTGTAAGCAGCAGTCCTGTCCTGCTTTATGGCACATTTTAGTGGTGCCAATGATGTGTGAATGCTCGACTTATCCTTGTATTTTCAAATGCTAATTAGCTTTGGTTCTATTCCATTGTGAAACCATTGTGCCTTACACATTGCCAGTGTCTGCTGACACTCGAGGGGGAAGGGGAAAGACATGGACCTGCACAATGTTTGTCTCTATCCACTCAATAGACACTGGCAATGTGTAAAGCACAATGTTTCACTATTCATAAAAGATCATAGTATGTTACAGTTATACTGTTAATCCACTCAATAGATGCTGGCATTACAGGGGCGGGTTAATGAATAGGCTAACATAGGCTATAGCCGATCTGATCTGATCCTATCTGATCCCCATTGTAAGCAGCAGTTCTGTCCTGCTTTATGGCAGCTGAGTTTCTAGCTATCTGTATAACAGAGCATTCTGTCCCAGTGACTGCACAGATCCTATCTGATCCCCATTGTAAGCAGCAGTCCTGCCCTGCTTTATGGCAGCTGAGATTCTAGCTATCTGTATAACAGAGCATTCTGTCCCAGTAGCTGCACAGATCCTGTCTGATCCCCATTGTAAGCAGCAGTCCTGCCCTGTTTTATGGCAGCTGAGTTTCTAGCTATCTGTATGACAGAGCATTCAGGCCCAGTGGCTGCACAGATCATATCTGATCCCCATTGTAAGCAGCAGTCCTGTCCTGCTTTATGGCAGCTGAGTTTCTAGCTATCTGTATGACAGAGCATTCAGTCCCAGTGGCTGCACAGATCCTGTCTGATCCCCATTGTAAGCAACAGTCCTGTCCTGCTTTATGGCAGCTGAGTTTCTAGCTATCTGTATAACACAGCATTCAGTCCCAGTGGCTGCACAGATCCTGTCTGATCCCCATTGTAAGCAGCAGTCCTGTCCTGCTTTATGGCACATTTTAGTGGTGCCAATGATGTGTGAATGCTCGACTTATCCTTGTATTTTCAAATGCTAATTAGCTTTGGTTCTATTCCATTGTGAAACCATTGTGCCTTACACATTGCCAGTGTCTGCTGACACTCGAGGGGGAAGGGGAAAGACATGGACCTGCACAATGTTTGTCTCTATCCACTCAATAGACGCTGGCAATGTGTAAAGCACAATGTTTCACTATTCATAAAAGATCATAGTATGTTACAGTTATACTGTTAATCCACTCAATAGATGCTGGCATTACAGGGGCGGGTTAATGAATAGGCTAACATAGGCTATAGCCTATCTGATCTGATCCTATCTGATCCCCATTGTAAGCAGCAGTCATGTCCTGCTTTATGGCAGCTGAGTTTCTAGCTATCTGTATGACAGAGCATTCAGGCCCAGTGGCTGCACAGATCATATCTGATTCCCATTGTAAGCAGCAATCCTGCCCTGCTTTATGGCAGCTGAGTTTCTAGCTATCTGTATAACAGAGCATTCTGTCCCAGTGGCTGCACAGATCCTGTCTGATCCCCATTGTAAGCAGCAGTCCTGCCCTGCTTTATGGCAGCTGAGATTCTAGCTATCTGTATAACAGAGCATTCTGTCCCAGTGGCTGCACAGATCCTGTCTGATCCCCATTGTAAGCAGCAGTCCTGTCCTGCTTTATGGCACATTTTAGTGGTGCCAATGATGTGTGAATGCTCGACTTATCCTTGTATTTTCAAATGCTAATTAGCTTTGGTTCTATTCCACACCTCCCAACATTTTGGAAGTAAAAAGAGGGACAAAAAATTTTTCCCGCACGTAGCGCAGCAATTTTTTTGACCACACCCCTTTCTGTGGTCACACCCCCTAATTAGCAAGTTTGTTTTACAAAATTTGGCAGGTTATGAAAGTTTGAAAATATTTCTCCTTATCTAAACAGTGTTTTTGTGTCTCAAAATTGTTACAAAGTATCTTATTTGCACCTGTTAGCTGTTCTGGGCTCTCTACTAAAAGCCAATTAATTGAGAAACTTTGTTTCTTTTTCTGGCTGTTCAGTGCAGAGAAAATAGGGACTTTCCAGTACAAATGAGGGACTGCGGGTTGAGCTGTCAAAAGAGGGACTGTCCCTCCAAAAAAGGGACAGTTGGGAGGTATGCTATTCCATTGTGAAACCATTGTGCCTTACACATTGCCAGTGTCTGCTGACACTCGAGGGGGGAAGGGGAAAGACATGGACCTGCACAATGTTTGTCTCTATCCACTCAATAGACGCTGGCAATGTGTAAAGCACAATGTTTCACTATTCATAAAAGATCATAGTATGTTACAGTTATACTGTTAATCCACTCAATAGATGCTGGCATTACAGGGGCGGGTTAATGAATAGGCTAACATAGGCTATAGCCTATCTGATCTGATCCTATCTGATCCCCATTGTAAGCAGCAGTTCTGTCCTGCTTTATGGCAGCTGAGTTTCTAGCTATCTGTATAACACAGCATTCAGTCCCAGTGGCTGCACAGATCCTGTCTGATCCCCATTGTAAGCAGCAGTCCTGTCCTGCTTTATGGCACATTTTAGTGGTGCCAATGATGTGTGAATGCTCGACTTATCCTTGTATTTTCAAATGCTAATTAGCTTTGGTTCTATTCCATTGTGAAACCATTGTGCCTTACACATTGCCAGTGTCTGCTGACACTCGAGGGGGAAGGGGAAAGACATGGACCTGCACAATGTTTGTCTCTATCCACTCAATAGACACTGGCAATGTGTAAAGCACAATGTTTCACTATTCATAAAAGATCATAGTATGTTACAGTTATACTGTTAATCCACTCAATAGATGCTGGCATTACAGGGGCGGGTTAATGAATAGGCTAACATAGGCTATAGCCTATCTGATCTGATCCTATCTGATCCCCATTGTAAGCAGCAGTTCTGTCCTGCTTTATGGCAGCTGAGTTTCTAGCTATCTGTATGACAGAGCATTCAGGCCCAGTGGCTGCACAGATCATATCTGATTCCCATTGTAAGCAGCAATCCTGCCCTGCTTTATGGCAGCTGAGTTTCTAGCTATCTGTATAACAGAGCATTCTGTCCCAGTGGCTGCACAGATCCTGTCTGATCCCCATTGTAAGCAGCAGTCCTGTCCTGCTTTATGGCAGCTGAGATTCTAGCTATCTGTATAACAGAACATTCTGTCCCAGTGGCTGCACAGATCCTATCTGATCCCCATTGTAAGCAGCAGTCCTGTCCTGCTTTATGGCAGCTGAGATTCTAGCTATCTGTATAACAGATAGAGATGTCGCGAACTGTTCGCCGGCGAACTTGTTCGCGCGAACATCGGGTGTTCGCGCTCGCCGGAAGTTCGCGAACGTCGCGCGACGTTCGCCATTTTGGGTTCGCCATTGTTGGCGCTTTTTTTTGCCCTCTCACCCCAGACCAGCAGGTACATGGCAGCCAATCAGGAAGCTCTCCCCTGGACCACTCCCCTTCCCTATAAAAACCGAAGCCCTGCAGCGTTTTTTCACTCTGCCTGTGTGTGCTGAAGAGATAGTGTAGGGAGAGAGCTGCTGCCTGTTAGTGATTTCAGGGACAGTTGAAAGTTTGCTGGCTAGTAATCGTTTTGATACTGCTCTGTTATTGGAGGGACAGAAGTCTGCAGGGGTTTGAGGGACATTTAAGCTTAGGTAGCTTTGCTGGCTAGTAATCTACCTTCTACTGCAGTGCTCTGTATGTAGCTGCAGTGGGCAGCTGTCCTGCTTCTGATCTCATCTGCTGACTGCTGCAATAACAGTAGTCCTTGTAAGGACTGCTTTTATTTATTTTTTTGTTGTTTTACTACTACTACTACTACTACTACTATAAGAGCCCAGTGCTATTAGTCTAGCAGTGTTGGGGAGTGGGACTGGTGTGCTAATCTGCTGCTCCTAGTAGTTCAGCAGCACCAACTTTAATTTTTTTTTTTTAATATTCATTTTTTTTTTATTTTACTTTTTTTTATTTTACTACCGCTGTAGTAGTGTATAAGTTGACCTTTTAGGCATTATTTGCCCTGTAGGCATTATTTGCACACTGTTTTCTTCAACCCGCCATCGAGCTGTGTGACCTTGTTCCCATTCTGTCTAAATATCCATAATATTACCGTCTCCAGAAAAAACACCGGAGTCACTTTTTTCAAGCAGCATTCATATATTTTACGTAATCCGTATCCACCGCTGTAGTAGTGTATACGTTGGCCTTGTAGGCATTATTTGCACAGTGTTTTCTTCAACCCGCCATCGAGCTGTGTGAGCTTGTTCACATTTTGTCTAAATATTGATAATATTATCGTCTCTAGAAAAACCACTTGAGTTACTTTTTTTCAAGCAGCATTCATATATTTTACGTAATCCGTATCCACCGCTGTAGTAGTGTATACGTTGACCTTGTAGGCATTATTTGCACACTGTTTTCTTCAACCCGCCATCGAGCTGTGTGACCTTGTTCACATTTTGTCTAAATATTGATAATATTATCGTCTCTAGAAAAACCACTTGAGTTACTTTTTTTCAAGCAGCATTCATATATTTTACGTAATCCGTATCCACCGCTGTAGTAGTGTATACGTTGACCTTGTAGGCATTGTTTGCCCAGTTTTTTTGGCCGCAGCCACTGAAGCACAGAGGCCAGAAAAAATATGCCATATAAATGCTGAAAATAGTCATTTTTTGCCATACGTTGACTCAACGTATATGGCAAAAAATTACTATTTTCAGCATTTATATGGCATATTTTTTCTGGCAACTGTGCTTCAGTGGCTGCGACCAAAAAAACTGGGCAAACAATGCCTACAAGGTCAACGTATGGCAAAAAATGACTATTTTCAGCATTTATATGGCATATTTTTTCTGGCAACTGTGCTTCAGTGGCTGCAACCAAAAAAACTGGGCAAACAATGTCTACAAGGTCAACGTATGGCGAAAAATTACTATTTTCAGCATTTATATGGCATATTTTTTATGGCAACTGTGCTTCAGTGGCTGCGTCCAAAAAAACTGGGCAAACAATGCCTACAAGGTCAACGTATGGCAGTTGTTTAAAGAGAACAGTAGATTACTAGCCAGCAAAGCTACCTAAGATAAAATGTCCCTCAAATCCCTGCAGACTTCTGTCCCTCCAATACAGAGCAGTATCAAGCAGATTACTAGCCAGCAAACTTACTATCATCTGTCCCTGAAATCACTAACAGCTCTCCCCCTACACTATCTCTTCCAAGCACACACAGGCAGATTTTTCAGATACATTTTTGCCCTTGATCCCCCTCTGGCATGCCACTGTCCAGGTCGTTGCACCCTTTAAACAACTTTAAAATCATTTTTCTGGCCAGAAATGTCTTTTCTAGATGTTAAAGTTCGCCTTCCCATTGAAGTCTATGGGGTTCGCGAACCGCTCGCGTTTTTGCGCAAGTTCGCGAATATGTTCGCGAACTTTTTTTCCGACGTTCGCTACATCCCTAATAACAGAACATTCTGTCCCAGTGGCTGCACAGATCCTATCTGATCCCCATTGTAAGCAGCAGTCCTGTCCTGCTTTATGGCAGCTGAGTTTCTAGCTATCTATGCTCTGTTATATATGCGGGGCATGGCAGGCTTTGCACATCTGTTCACAAATGTTTATCTAATATTCCTCTGTATAATTATGTCCAAGGAACTGATTAAAAAACTAACTAGGGGTCGGGGGGACCCTGCCGAAAATGTAGCCAAGGGGCCTCATGTAGTGTTAATCCGCCACTGGCTGGCAATGTGCAAGAACTATGGAATCCCTAGTCGTGTGAATAAACTGGAAACAAAATATATTCCCAAAATGAAAATTGTTTATTTTTTTGCACACTAGTACAGAGTGATATTCACCAAAACACTATAAAAGAAGATTTTTTAAAAATGACACTGTTAAATAATTAGCCTACAGTATGAGTGTTTGTAACAAAAAACAAAAAACGCATCAGGCTGTGGACACAATAAAACTTTTACTCTGAACCAGTGCCTGTTGGAAGTCTGCCTTCACTTAGTGCCTGCTCTATCTTTGTTTGTCAGCTTGTCCGCCCACCCTCACATGCTGAGGGCTCAGGGCAGTGCATCTGGGCAATTTCCTTTGTGTGCTGAGTAAACGCTTCACTACTGAAAGACCCCAAATCACAGAAATGTTTTCACTGTTAAATAAAATAACAAAGTAAGCAAAACACATTATTGCCTGTCTACTGCATATTTAGATAGCCTATACATATGTTGTCCATGCAACCGTTCTTTTTATCCTGAGCAGTGAGTTAACGGAGTCTTTAATTTTTTTTATTTCCTCTGTCCTGTACTGTCTGTGTAGTTTGAATAAACATTTAACTAAAGAACCTCCATTTTGGCTCATCTATTTAGTCTTAGAGGCCCAAAGGGCTTGTACAGCAGTATTACTTTCATGTACTGGAACTACTGTATATACATCCATTTTGCAAACCATTTGCCTTGTTTTAAATAGCTTTTGTTTAGCAGAGATCAAGCTCCGTCTGCCCTTGTTCAGATGATCTTGGTAGCCGAATAGAACCACAGCTAATTAGCATTTTAAAGCACAAGGATTAGTTGAGGATTCACACATCATTGGCACCACTTAAATGTAACAAAGGGTTTGGACTGACACACTTATTTGTGGATTCTGCAAAGAAAACAGTGAAGGGTGAAGAGAATTACTAGTACCAACGACTTCTCACAACTATAAAAAAGACAATAGTGATCATTAAGTAAGACACTTTTACCAGCTATCACTATTGTCTATTTTGTATCCATGGCAAGTAATTGCTGCTAGTAGCTTTTTATCTGGGTAGCTAAGCCAAGTTTGAAATGTACATCCATTTACTTTAATGTAGCTCAGTGACATGTAATTAAAATGTACTTTTTTAAGTTTGTAAAACTTAAGTTGGCCATAGATGTACAGATTTTTAACAGATCCAATCCTCATCGTGAGACCAAGATCTTCTGAGAACCATCGTACAAACGTTCGAATTGTCCATCAACTAAAACGACCAATTTGCCAGGAAAACAAAGGGGAGCCGCCTGCTTGGCCCTGCAAACACAGTTAGATTGTACTGGGACCGACAAAGATTTTTTAACCTGGCCGATCAATTTCCTGACAGATGTCGGACGAAAAATCGTAAGATGTTCCATCGTTCGAATCCCACTAACCTCACGATAATTTGACGGATCGGTCGGGCTGCGCTGAAATCGGTCGTTCGCCAACGAAGAATCGTCGCGTCTATGGGGGCCTTAACTGTCTAACTGCTATGCAACAGCTACAGCTTTATGTGTAGTGAGAAAGATACATGGAGGCAGATGGAAAAATAGAGAGACCGGGGGACAAATGTAATTTTGGGCTGAGACGGACACAGGGGATAAAGTAAAAATTGGGCTGATTGAGGTTTAAAGGGAATAAAGTAAAAATCAGGTTGAAAGGGGATTCAAACCTATGACCTTCCATTATCAAAACCAATTCCTTAACCACTACTCTACAATAGGGCTACAGCTTTCTTTGCAGAAGATACACGTAGAAAAATGATCAAAGTAGAGAGACCGGGGGACAGATGTAATTTTGGGCTGAGACGGATACATGGGATAAATTAAAAATTGGTGAGGCAGAGGGACAGAGCGGAAAATAAAAATCGGGCTGAGACAGGGACACAGGGATAAAGAAAAAAAATCGGGCTGAGAGAGAGATACAAGGAAAAAGTAAATATTGGGGTGGCAGAGGGACAAAGGGGATAAAGTAAAAATTGGGCTGAGAGAGGTTTAAAGGGAATAAAGTAAAAATTGGGCAGAGAGAGGTTTAAAGGGAATAAAGTAAAAATCGGGTTGAGAGGGGATTCAAACCTATGACCTTCCATTATCAAAACCAATTCCCTAACCACTACTCTACAATAGGGCTACAGCTTTCTTTGCAGAAGATACACGTAGAAAAATGATCAAAGTAGAGAGACCGGGGGACAGATGTAATTTTGGGCTGAGACGGATACATGGGATAAATTAAAAATTGGTGAGGCAGAGGGACAGAGCGGAAAATAAAAATCGGGCTGAGACAGGGACACAGGGATAAAGAAAAAAAATCGGGCTGAGAGAGAGATACAAGGAAAAAGTAAATATTGGGGTGGCAGAGGGACAAAGGGGATAAAGTAAAAATTGGGCTGAGAGAGGTTTAAAGGGAATAAAGTAAAAATTGGGCTGAGAGAGGTTTAAAGGGAATAAAGTAAAAATCGGGTTGAGAGGGGATTCAAACCTATGACCTTCCATTATCAAAACCAATTCCCTAACCACTACACTACTATTAGGCTATAGCTTTTGGTGCAGAAGATACACGTAGAAAAATGATCACAGTAGAGAGACCGGGGGACAGATGTACACATGGGATAATGTAAAAATTGGGGAGGCAGAGGGAAAGAGCAGAAAATAAAAATTGAGCTGAGACAGTGACACAGGGTTAAAATAAAAATCGGGCTGAGACAAGGACACAGGGATAAAGTAAAAATCGAGCTGACACAGGGATAAAGTAAAAATCGGGCTGAGACAGGGACACAGGGAAAAAGTAAATATTGGGGAGGCAGAGGGACAAAGGGTATAAAGTAAAAAATTGGGCTGAGAGGTTTAAAGGGAATAAAGTAAAAATCAGTTTGAGAGGGGATTCAAACCTATGACCTTCCATTATCAAAACCAATCCTCTAACCACTACACTACTATTAGGCTATAGCTTTTGGTGCAGAAGATACACAGAGGAAAATAGAGAGACCGGGGAACAAATGTAAGTTCGGGCTGAGACGGACACATGGGATAATGCAAAAATTGGGGAGGCAGAGGGACAGAGCGCAAAATAAAAATTGGCTGAGAGAGGGACAAAGGAGATAAAGTGAAAATTAGGCAGAGGGGGGATTCAAAACTATGACTTTAAATTACCAAAAGCAGCACCCTAACCACACTTTACTACAATATGGCTATAGCTCTGTTTGTAGTGTGAAAGATACCCTGAGGCAGATGAAAAAAATAGAGATATGGGACAGATATAATATTGGTCTGAGATGGACACAGGAGATTAAGTAAAAATCGGGGAGAAAGTAAAAATGGATCTGAGAGGGAGACGTGTATTAAAGATGTACACTGTAAATGAAGTGCCGATCAGGCGCCACCTGGTGGCCGTTTGTGTAATTGCGCCTATTTTAATTTATGCTCCTCTCTTTGGAGAACGTCGGGGCATCGTGTTTCCCTGCATGTGACGCGACTAGCGCATTTATCTTGATCCGTTACAGCGCGCCAGATGTACAATTCTTTCTGGCTCCATCTGTATCTTTATCATTAAAAAGTTCCCTTTTCTGTATCTTAAGATTTAAAACAGCGGATGAATGTGTGTCAATAAGCGAGGTAGCAGATAATTCTGTTCTAGTTCTAACAGCTGGGACTACATTTCCTATAGTACATCTACCTTCAGCTCCCATGGGCAACCATGCATAGGCTTTCTTACCACAGATGTAATAAGTCCCTGAAGGAAGCACCATGGGGCGGTGAAAACCCTGATTTCTAATCTGAAGCGTTAAAAATTTTATGTTATAGTGAGCAGGACCATCTATATAATCTAAATCCCATTCTAAACTCTTATTGGCCCAAGAAAGGCAGGGCTCAATAGTAGAAGATACTTTTGTTTCATCAACACAATGTGCATATGTGGTGGCTGCTTCATAATGTGTGGGTACCTGAGTAATATTTAAATCAATTGAATTACATGTAGTTTCTCCTATAAGGATTTTAGGAATCCTGATATGTTTACCATTAATGGTCACCCGTGTTTTTCTACTAAAAACAGTGAAACATACTGAAGGATGGCGTACTATTCCTGCCAAAATAAGAGCTGGGGGTGCTTTCATTATTTCATCACCTTTACCAGAGATTTCCCTATATTTAGACAATTCTGGATCAAGAGTTGAAAAGTCCATCACATATCTGTCTTCAAAATCAGTCCATGTAAAGGGGACCCCAAGGATAGGGGTACCAAGGCTGTGAGTAGGAATATGTGAGCAAACCCAACAATCAGTCTTATTTTCAATAGCGGCAGCAGTACTGTGCAGTCGTAAAAGTTCATTGTCAGTCCATAATGCTGTTATGGGGGTGGAGAGGAAGTAGGAAACACAGAAGGACAAGGCAAGCAGTCTCGAAGATGAATCCATGTCCCGTGGTTTTCAAGTAATACGGCAGTGGGGGAGAGCTGTTGTATTTTAAAAGGACCGGAATATATAGGTTGGTCCCAACGGCTACGAGTAAAGTTTCTCTTGTAGACTAGATCTCCGACCTGTATCCTTTGCAAGGAGTTACCATGTCCGTGAAATCGATATGCCATTCTCTGAAGGGGCCAGCAGGCCTTGGAATCGCTCCAGGAGGAATCCTTGGAGTTTGATGACTGGTGTTGGTAAAAAAAACATTACAAGTATTGACCACAGCTTTACAAATATCTTTTAAATCTGGGCACCAGTACATTCCCCGTATAGTGTTGATCAAGTCATTTGTTGGCATATGTGACCCGTAGTGTAACTGGTGGGCCAATAGGTGGCACTCACCTATGGGTAATGCTGGTACACCTGAAGGGTGCATCCAAATATATGGAGGTTCGTTATTGTGATAGTAATGAGAGCACTCATTAGCCACCCATTTGTCTGTTTCTGCACTAGTGGCACTTTCTTGCATTACTCTGATGGGTAAAGCGATTAGAACTGGAAAGATATTTCTTAGCTCGTGTTTGTACAAAAATTGTTAGTGGGTTTGTGGTTTGTTTTGCTAGTTCGTCAACTATCTGATTGCCGTATGCGACAATATCTGTGACATTATGTTGGTGTGCTTTTACCCATTCACAGGATGTTTTTAAACCTTTCTTGTGTCTTTCCTGTAGTACTTCCATTATAGCAAGAATCGTGTCATGATGTTGTAGTGGAGTTCCTTTTCCTGTAACAAAACCTCTCTTGTGCCATTTAGATGCATTTGTATGTATGGTGGTAGTGACGTAAGCAGAGTCTGTATACAGAACTCCGTTGTTGTCATTCATGAGCCGGAAACCTTCTAAGGCGGCGGCTATCTCTGCTAATTGGGCTGATGTATCTGGTGGTAATGCATATTGTCTTTTCTGTATAATTTCTTTGGTGTCAGGATCTATCTGACACACAGCAAAACCCGTATGTCTTTCTGTCTGTGAACCGTCAGAGAAAATTATAACATGTGACGGTGGTAAATCTGTTACTGGGACAATACCCATAAAGGGACGTTCCTCTGGAATTTCCTCAGAGGTACAATCATGGTTCTCAGCCGAGAACAACAATAAGTCTTTAAGATTATTGAAAGGATTAGTTGGAGGCATTCCTTTGAAAGAAATGTGACTTCATAGGAGCACAGCCGTGCATTGTCCTACGCGTGCAGGCACAAAGTGTAATGTATTACTTTTTAGTAGTGCTGGCACGTCATGTGAAGTGTATATGGTAACACTGGGAACAATCACATGTGAATAGAGCTTTTCTACAGATGCTGCGCAAGCGCATATATTACGTTCACAGGAAGTGAAAGCTTGTTCTATGGGTGTAAAAATTCCTGAAAAGTGTCCTATAATACATCCCTCTTGTTGGGTGGCCACTGCCGCCCAACAGATTGCATTCGCAAAAACGTACATGTAGATAGGCTCACAGCTGTTCGGCAAATGGAGTTGTGGAGCCTGCAAAATATCAGACATTAGACATTCAAGAGCAGTAGAGTCAGATTGAGACAGAGAGACGGAAGCATAACCAGGAGGATTGCCTTTGAGGTATTTTTTGAAAGGAAGTATGCGAGAACTGTAAGCAGGAATCCATAAGCGACATAAGTTAAACAGACCCAAAACACTGCGTAATTCTTTGACTGAGGTAGGTAGATGCATACGTTGGACATCAGTGAGCACCTGTGGGCCCATGAGTTTGGCTCCCTTGCTGAGTGTCATGCCTAGAAAAGTAACTGAGGTTTGACAAAATTGCAGTTTTGAACGATTGACCTTGTAACCACATGTATGCAAATGCAGAAGTAAGGCACAAGTGTAGTGTTGGCACAGTTCAGCAGTGTCTGCGGAAAGCAGAAGGTCGTCAACATACTGGAGTAGGAAAGTAGAAGTAGGTAAAAGGTCAGTGAAAGTTTGCAGATCAGTCGCGAGTACGCGGCTGAAGATTGAGGGACTGTCAGCTCCGCCCATTATGAGGCGGGTCCACTGGTAACGGTTATTGTTGTAGGTGAATGCAAAAAGTGGTCTGGATTGTTGAGATAAAGGAATGCAATAAAATGCTTGGGATAAATCCAAAACTGAATTATATTCCTTTAAGGGGTTGTCTTGTAAGAGAGTGGCAGGGTTGGCAACAACGGGGAACTCTGCTGCGACTACTTCATTTAACTTCCGTAAGTCATGGACTATACGGTAGGAGCCATTTGGCTTCTGTACTGGGTACAAAGGGGTGTTATAAGGAGAGTCGCTTGGTTCAATTATGCCATGTTGCAAAAGTAGGTTAATTTCATCTGCCACACCCTGAATGGATTGGGCTTTAAGTGGGTACTGTGGTACCTTGGGGCCATCACACCCTGGACGTAAATTAATTTGCACCTCTTCAACTGAAATGGCCTTACCAAAAGGTGCCTCGGGTGTGGCCCAGACTGCTTTAGGTATATCTTCAAATGGATCAACTGAATCTGCAGGAGAAGGGACAGTAGTTGCAAACAATACAGTTGGCAGTGAGACAGCAAAATCAAGAATGATGTTAGCTTTGGTTAACAAGTCTCTGCCTAGCAAATTGACAGGACATGCAGGTGCATAAACAAAAGCATGTAGACAGGTGATAGTCCCAATTGTCACTGGAACTTCAGAGGTTAATTGGTTTAGCTGAGGCTTACCATCAAATCCTGTAGTGGAGACTGTTTGGGAAGAAAGGGTTAAACCAGCAGGAAGTACAGAGAGAACAGATACTGTAGCGCCTGAGTCAAGAAAAAAACATGTAGGCATTTCTGCTATAGAAACAGTGAGAAAAGGTTCTTCAGTGGACATGGGAACCCGTAAAAACATAGACAGTCATTGCGATTGGTTCCTGGGTGGAGACCAATTAGGAAAAGATTGAACATTGGAATTGTTGCGAGATTGAAAGTTAGGAGCGTTATACTGATTGCCAAATCGTTTTGGACTACGGCATACACGGGCATAATGTCCTGGCTTGTGACAGTTGAAACAGACACCCTTGGGAGTGTTATTAGCTTTAAAATCTCCAGATTTCCCTCTATTAGGGTTGTGAAATTGACCACAGGACTGAACATTTGCAAAAAAGGTAGGGAAATCTTTTAAAAATTCCCTGAAAGAATAGGACTCAGTGGTGGGTGTTGGTTCTGGTGTTTGTTCTGCGGGCTTGTTTTCTCCCTCTTGGAGTTCCTTAATTTGCAAGGACATGAGTTTGTGTTGGGTGTTTTTAAAATCCTTCTCTGACTTTTTACTATCTTCCTCATAGATTTTATGGTAGTGAAGGATATGAGTATAAATCTCCTTCCATGATTTGGCATCTAAGCCGACTATAGTATCTAGTTTTTTTCTGTAAGGCGGCTGGGAAGCCTTTACGGAGGGCCTGATAAACAAGTGGCACTACATTTGGTTCGTAAGGATCCATACCTGTTTCTTGTGCCCATTGTTCTAAGAACTCTGAAATGTGTTTAGTTATGTCTGCACTTTCAGGAGAGAAGTATTCATTAGTTTCCCAAAGTCCTTGTGAGTGGGATAACAAACTCTGAGAGCTGCAAAAATTCTAGGTCTGTAAGGGTTAAATTCAGCTCCGTCGTGAGAATCTGAGGACAGAACAATATGAGGAAGTCCTGCCTCGTTCCATATGGACTGCGCTGAGCGTCCAAGAATTTGAGCTAGTAATGCTTTTAGATCGCCTAAGCATAGAGACATGCCGGCAGTTAGTATTTCAAATTTAGATATCCAGGGGTCTGCCCCCCTTAACAGAGGTGGCAGAGCCTTGATTATCCCTTCCACATCGGCAAAGTTCCAAGGGACATATTTAAGTCCTTTGGTAGTATGCATAAGAGGATACATCTGTTTGGGTGAGGGTGAGACTATGTTAGCAAGTGCCTTCAGATTTTCATATTTCTCCCAAATGATAAGACCATTAAGCATGTATTGTCTATCCCAATTTGGATCTCCCATGCCTCCTCTGATACAGAGGCGTGCTGTATTCAAGTTACGGGTGTCCAGAGCTCCCTCTCTAGGAAAAGGTTTAACATTAGGTTTTAAATATTCTGACCAGCCGGCCAGATTGTCAACCCAAGGATCTACAAAAGTGCTATCCCCCCCTTCTCCTCGGATCACTACATCCTATGGAGAGAAGGAATTTTGTTTTGGAGTGGTGTTTTTTGGTCTTGTAACAATAGTTGCCAAGACTCTAGCTGTCGGGGTTTCTGCATCTTCTAATATGGGCATTTCATCCTCTTCCTCGTCAAAAGAAATGTTAGAGAGAGGTGTATGTGCCCTGACTTCAGGGTGATTTCCCATAGGAGTCTGAAAACCCTGACTAGGAGGTGCTCTGTTAACAGGGGTTTGGTGTGCAGCATCCTCAATAGGACGAAAGGGGTTGGTTTTGCTAAGTTTAAGATGCCCTGAGACGTCTGCCCAGTATGAGTCCTCATTACTGGCATGTGGCACTGTCTGCAAGTTTGTTGGTGGGGGAAGTGCCGGGGCAGTATAGCCCTGTGCTACCCTAGGATTGCCAATAGGCGTGTTTAGGGCAGTCTGTAATTGCTCCTGTGCGTCCATGTTAAGGATGGGATATAATTTGGCTGAACTCGGAGCAGTGTCTAAGTGGGCTGGTTCAGCTGGGGCATATGCAGGTGGTTTTTCTGGGTATTGCTGAGCATATGCTTGCCAGATGTCGTGGCATGCGGTATGTGCTTTTAATTCTTTGCCCTTACATTTAACGTTGATCTGTTCTAACAGGCTATCTAGATTTGTAGGGAGAAGGCTGCAGTTTTCTGGCCAGGAAAACGTGGCATCCTTACTTGTACCCCACTTAACCCATGCTTTGTGACATGTTACAAGAGCCTTACGACATAAGGGGCTTTGGTCACACACCTTAACCAGAAGTTCTGGGGGAGGTTTAGGTTTAAGCATATTGAACATATCGCCTCCAATAGTAAATAAGAAGAATGAAATTTAACAAGGCGAAAAAAAAAATAAGATTGCTTCAAACGCTAGGTTGGACTTGGAAGAATTACTATCTTCTTCTGTTGAAGGCATAAGAAATCTCCCTAACAAAGAAAGTGGGAGTGTGTCTGTAGTGTTTTTACAGTGTGGGACTTACAAACTGAGTGTAAGGGGAGAAAACAGATTTGAAGCTGCAGATGTTTGACACCTAGATGCTTCTAGGGCTCTCTTTTGACATATGCAGATTCAAACAGACAGGAAAGTGATTCACACACCACACGCTAAAGAATTTCCTTCAGAAAACCTAGTTTTCCGTTTTCTGACCTGTTAGGTCGCCCTATAAACAGTAACCGCAGAAAAACTCCTAAACAGCAAGCAGACTCTGAGATAGAGTCACGGATTCCCTTATGGACACTATCACACAGTTTACAGTTAAGCTAAAGTTATTCACGCACTCGGTTGATTCCGGAGGGTGTGGGTTCCAGTTTCAACCACAATCATTCAATCACAACAGTCAGGGATCCTTTGTCATTCATAAATCAACATGCATGTGTAATTTTTATGACAGAGTTTTTTTCTACTTAGTGTAACTGCTCATGATGAGGAACTAGGTACGTACAAATTACAAAAACAGTAAGGAAAAGGCGTATTCCTATCATGAACGGCAGAATATCAGAACTGGTTAGTACAACACTTAACACAATAATAAGCAGTAAAAATAGACTAGAAAAGTACATTGATGCTCACCTTATCAGAGCCTTGCCGCGCGTGTATCATCCATCCGTGAGTAAAGCTTCACGGGAAGTCCTTCCTGGAGTAGAAATCTCCACGGGTAGTCTCCTGTCGCCTGTAGCCGCAGGAGCTCTCTTCTCAACTTGCCTGAAGATCCGACTGAAAAACTTGGGCGTCCAGCGTCCGGGAATATCACAGTCGGCGGGTCACCAAATGTTGTTATATTTGTACCTCTATGACCTCGTACGTAAAGCAAAACCACGAAATAGTGCAAGTTCAAATACAATGAGGTAGTTTATTGTGTCCAAAATACAAGACAATAGGTTTTGCCTGGGGAAGCAGTCGGTGTGTCATCTGGGTGGTACCCGAATGCTTTCCAAAGATACTCCCACATAACATAAGTTTATATACCCACTTTGATGTCATAGATGGGGGTGATAACAAATGGGGGTATGCCAATACCATACATAGTCTGACTCCTCCTTGTACAATTAATGTCTAGATAATTTGCTTAGTCTTACAAGTTTTACAGACAATATTGCAACATATTGTTCTTAGTTCCAACGGTCCACAGTCTCGCAATCAGCTATTGGCTAAACATAGCCATTGTGGTATTTCCAGTAAGTTTGAGCAACACTTCTGCAAAAAGGGGCCCCACAAGACAGTCTGACACTATGCTGGCACTCTGGAATTTAAGTAACAGAGTGGTGATCATTTATTTGTATGGCCTAGTATAAGCTATATGAGTGACCATTGTCCACAGTAGACCATTAGCCCTTATAGTCCATCCTGCCTTGGGCCCTATAGCGTTATGGCGTCATAGAGGGCGGGGGTGACAACTATCAACCCTCTGACACTAGCCATTCGTCCGTCTTAGGATTTAGACCGTTCCAGATATAATTTTTAATAACAGATCATAACAGAATAAAAGGGCTATTGGCAGGCCAGCCTTTAGGGCTTCAGGTGGTACAAACGTTATTGGAATGTCTTGGAACCAAACATTTAGTACTACTCTCTATGGCACAGAGCCCCTGTTACATGATGCCCAAATGAAAAAAAGTGGGTATATATTGGAGGGCCTAGCTTTTGGAGTTGAAAAGGAAGGTTGTGGCCAGCAACTGCCCATATGTTATTAACATGTGCAGTGTGGCACATCCTTGCCCATTCGGTACCACATGCCACAATGACTGCCACATACCATAATGATTACCCTCTACTTCTTTATCATTCTGGCTCCTGAAAGCATACTATGATTAATAAACATAATATGTTCAAAAATAAGAAAGGTGACTGTGCTGTCTATTAATTTTTTGAGAGAAGGTAACGCACAATATCTCAGACCCTCAGTGTCTTCTTTCAGGCCATTTCATGCTGACCCTCCTTTTAGAAAGATGCAGCAAGAGGTGTAAATACTTTAGGCTCAGCAGCCAGCCAAAATCACACAATCCTATAAATCCTTTCTGAGCCTTGGAAGTTAATGTATATAATAATGTATGTTATAATAATGAATGTATATAATTAATTCTATTAATTTATGCTATAGAAGTGCTATACTTGTGGGCTGGTATAGTGACTCTATGCAATAAATTCATGCTGTATAGAGGAAATGTATGTTTAGGATTTTGGTTGCCCTTTCATATTGTGTGGACAGACACAAGGAGACATGTGATTGTTATGGAACTACTTCTCCTACTTCCTTATCCCAATCCCTGGAAATATTAAAGGAAAGCAAGTGGAGGATGATCACACAAGTAATAGAAATGTGGAGTGGAGAGCAAACATTAAAGCTAGCCTACATAATTTCCAGTGACAATCCCTGGTGTTGACTCACTATCTGTAGTCATTTTTGCCCTTGTTTTTCTCCAGCTGCAGTTTCTTTTACCCTTATTTTGGAGGATAAGTATGGTATTTATTATTAACATGTATTTATATAGCGCCAACATATTGCGTAGCACTGTGCCACTGGTGTAGCTATAGCAACCACTGTTTTTCTTAACAATTCTTTTTTTTTAATGCACAACTGATAAGCGATACAGACATATATGTAGCAGTTAAATTTTTATTGTACATATTTTAATAAAACTAACATAACTTAACAATCGTTAACCTTAGTGATGTCGTCATTTACATATACAATGCCATTGGAGAAAAAAAGCATATTAAGTTTACCATTTGTTTCTTAGGAAAATATTCTGAAGGGTAACCATTAAGAATGCAAACCCAGTTGTACCTTAATTGATCAGGTCCCTGGAGGAGGACAGTACCCCTCCTAGAGCTCCAGATCTCAAGGAACAGCTAAGTCTGGGTCATCATCTGTCCACAGTGCCCACACCTTGTTAAATTTCTGTGGACAGGCCCTTCTCATATATTTTATAAGTTTGTAGTGATTTTTCAATTACCTGTTCCCAATCTTGCACTGATGGCCCATTTCTTGATTTCCACTTCACTAGGGATGTAGCGAACGTCGGAAAAAAAGTTCGCGAACATATTCGCGAACTTGCGCAAAAATGCGAGCGGTTCGCGAACGGTTCGCGAACCCCATAGACTTCAATGGGAAGGCGAACTTTAACATCTAGAAAAGACATTTCTGGCCAGAAAAATGATTTTAAAGTTGTTTAAAGGGTGCAACGACCTGGACAGTGGCATGCCAGAGGGGGATCAAGGGCAAAAATGTATCTGAAAAATCTGCCTGTGTGTGCTTGGAAGAGATAGTGTAGGGGGAGAGCTGTTAGTGATTTCAGGGACAGATGATAGTAAGTTTGCTGGCTAGTAATCTGCTTGATACTGCTCTGTATTGGAGGGACAGAAGTCTGCAGGGATTTGAGGGACATTTTAGCTTAGGTAGCTTTGCTGGCTAGTAATCTACTGTTCTCTTTAAACAACTGCCATACGTTGACCTTGTAGGCATTGTTTGCCCAGTTTTTTTGGACGCAGCCACTGAAGCACAGTTGCCAGAAAAAATATGCCATATAAATGCTGAAAATAGTCATTTTTCGCCATACGTTGACCTTGTAGACATTGTTTGCCCAGTTTTTTTGGACGCAGCCACTGAAGCACAGTTGCCAGAAAAAATATGCCATATAAATGCTGAAAATAGTAATTTTTCGCCATACGTTGACCTTGTAGACATTGTTTGCCCAGTTTTTTTGGTTGCAGCCACTGAAGCACAGTTGCCAGAAAAAATATGCCACATAAATGCTGAAAATAGTCATTTTTTGCCATATACGTTGAGTCAACGTATGGCAAAAAATGACTATTTTCAGCATTTATATGGCATATTTTTTCTGGCCTCTGTGCTTCAGTGGCTGTGGCCAAAAAAACTGGGCAAACAATGCCTACAAGGTCAACGTCGTTGACCTTGTAGGCATTGTTTGCCCAGTTTTTTTGGCCACAGCCACTGAAGCACAGAGGCCAGAAAAAATATGCCATATAAATGCTGAAAATAGTCATTTTTTTGGTCGCAGCCACTGAAGCGCAGTTGCCAGAAAAATTATGCCATATAAATGCAGAAAATATGCATTTTTTTGGTTGCAGCCACTGAAGCACAGAGGCCAGAAAAAGGTCAACGTATACACTACTACAGCGGTGGATACGGATTACGTAAAATATATGAATGCTGCTTGAAAAAAAGTAACTCAAGTGGTTTTTCTAGAGACGATAATATTATCAATATTTAGACAAAATGTGAACAAGGTCACACAGCTCGATGGCGGGTTGAAGAAAACACTGTGCAAATAATGCCTACAAGGTCAACGTATACACTACTACAGCGGTGGATACGGATTACGTAAAATATATGAATGCTGCTTGAAAAAAAGTAACTCAAGTGGTTTTTCTGGAGACGATAATATTATCAATATTTAGACAAAATGTGAACAAGCTCACACAGCTCGATGGCGGGTTGAAGAAAACACTGTGCAAATAATGCCTACAAGGTCAACGTATACACTACTACAGCGGTGGATACGGATTACGTAAAATATATGAATGCTGCTTGAAAAAAAGTAACTCAAGTGGTTTTTCTAGAGACGATAATATTATCAATATTTAGACAAAATGTGAACAAGCTCACACAGCTCGATGGCGGGTTGAAGAAAACAGTGTGCAAATAATGCCTACAAGGTCAACGTATACACTACTACAGCGGTGGATACGGATTACGTAAAATATATGAATGCTGCTTGAAAAAAAGTAACTCAAGTGGTTTTTCTAGAGACGATAATATTATCAATATTTAGACAAAATGTGAACAAGCTCACACAGCTCGATGGCGGGTTGAAGAAAACACTGTGCAAATAATGCCTACAAGGTCAACGTATACACTACTACAGCGGTGGATACGGATTACGTAAAATATATGAATGCTGCTTGAAAAAAAGTAACTCAAGTGGTTTTTCTAGAGACGATAATATTATCAATATTTAGACAAAATGTGAACAAGGTCACACAGCTCGATGGCGGGTTGAAGAAAACAGTGTGCAAATAATGCCTACAAGGTCAACGTATACACTACTACAGCGGTGGATACGGATTACGTAAAATATATTATGGCTGCTTGAAAAAAGTGACTCCGGTGTTTTTTCTGGAGACGGTAATATTATGGATATTTAGACAGAATGTGAACAAGGTCACACAGCTCGATGGCGGGTTGAAGAAAACAGTGTGCAAATAATGCCTACAAGGCCAACGTATACACTACTACAGCGGTGGATACGGATTACGTAAAATATATGAATGCTGCTTGAAAAAAGTGACTCCGGTGTTTTTTCTGGAGACGGTAATATTATGGATATTTAGACAGAATGTGAACAAGGTCACACAGCTCGATGGCGGGTTGAAGAAAACAGTGTGCAAATAATGCCTACAAGGCCAACGTATACACTACTACAGCGGTGGATACGGATTACGTAAAATATATGAATGCTGCTTGAAAAAAGTGACTCCGGTGTTTTTTCTGGAGACGGTAATATTATGGATATTTAGACAGAATGTGAACAAGGTCACACAGCTCGATGGCGGGTTGAAGAAAACAGTGTGCAAATAATGCCTACAAGGCCAACGTATACACTACTACAGCGGTGGATACGGATTACGTAAAATATATGAATGCTGCTTGAAAAAAGTGACTCCGGTGTTTTTTCTGGAGACGGTAATATTATGGATATTTAGACAGAATGTGAACAAGGTCACACAGCTCGATGGCGGGTTGAAGAAAACAGTGTGCAAATAATGCCTACAAGGCCAACGTATACACTACTACAGCGGTGGATACGGATTACGTAAAATATATGAATGCTGCTTGAAAAAAGTGACTCCGGTGTTTTTTCTGGAGACGGTAATATTATGGATATTTAGACAGAATGTGAACAAGGTCACACAGCTCGATGGCGGGTTGAAGAAAACAGTGTGCAAATAATGCCTACAGGGCAAATAATGCCTAAAAGGTCAACTTATACACTACTACAGCGGTAGTAAAATAAAAAAAAGTAAAATAAAAAAAAAATGAATATTAAAAAAAAAAAATTAAAGTTGGTGCTGCTGAACTACTAGGAGCAGCAGATTAGCACACCAGTCCCACTCCCCAACACTGCTAGACTAATAGCACTGGGCTCTTATAGTAGTAGTAGTAGTAGTAGTAGTAAAACAACAAAAAAATAAATAAAAGCAGTCCTTACAAGGACTACTGTTATTGCAGCAGTCAGCAGATGAGATCAGAAGCAGGACAGCTGCCCACTGCAGCTACATACAGAGCACTGCAGTAGAAGGTAGATTACTAGCCAGCAAAGCTACCTAAGCTTAAATGTCCCTCAAACCCCTGCAGACTTCTGTCCCTCCAATAACAGAGCAGTATCAAAACGATTACTAGCCAGCAAACTTTCAACTGTCCCTGAAATCACTAACAGGCAGCAGCTCTCTCCCTACACTATCTCTTCAGCACACACAGGCAGAGTGAAAAAACGCTGCAGGGCTTCGGTTTTTATAGGGAAGGGGAGTGGTCCAGGGGAGAGCTTCCTGATTGGCTGCCATGTACCTGCTGGTCTGGGGTGAGAGGGCAAAAAAAAGCGCCAACAATGGCGAACCCAAAATGGCGAACGTCGCGCGACGTTCGCGAACTTCCGGCGAGCACGAACACCCGATGTTCGCGCGAACAAGTTCGCCGGCGAACAGTTCGCGACATCTCTACACTTCACTGCAATCATCTTTTTTGCATACATACATAGAATAGCTATTAGATTTCTCTGTGCTCTTTTCTGTGATATTTCTGCCACCTGGTTTAATAATAATAATACCTTGGGATCCATTGGTAAGGGTTTATCAGTTTTCATTCTGATCAGCTTTGTTACCTCCCTCCAGAAACTTTGAATGATTGGGCAGCCCCAAACCATATACATAAACTCTGCTGGGCATCTGGGACATTCATCTTTTATATTTGGGTTCATTTTGTGAAGCCTATGTGGGGTAAAGTAAACCCTGTGAAGGTAGTTTAGCTGTGTCATTTTATCTTTACTGCAGATGATACATTCAAAGGCAGCTTCCAGTATATCCTCCCAGTCCTCTGCAGTAATCCCGGGAATATCCCTTTGCCATTTATTTAACAGTTTGTTAAGAGAGGCACTACCTGCCTGAGACAACTGGGCATAAAAGGATGAAAGAGGTTTACTGAGGGTCTCTTTTCTAATGCTTAACTCATACTTCTGGGAATGGTATCTACCGATGCATTTTGAAATTGGATGTCTACCGCATGTCTCAGTTGTAAAAAATAAGCTGTTGGGAAGGGTATAGTTTTGTTTCAGGACCTGGAATGTCATTATCTTCCCCTCGGCCATAATATCAGTCAAGTATTTTTTATATATATATATATATATATATATATATATATATATATATATATATATATATATATATATATATATATATATATATATATATATATATATATATATATATTATGTTGCACCCATATCTGTGGGTCAGGAAGAGTGATGAGATGTTGTAATTTGGGGTTGCACCAAAGTTGAGAAAATTCCAAGCAGTGTTGTTATGGTTTGGGGTAAAAATTGAGGACCACCTGCCATGCTTTCACCGTAGCTTTCATTAGAGGGGAGACATTTTTGGTATGTGAGGTTCCCCTATACAGTAGGTTTTTTAAACCCTCTAGCGAACCCACCAGCTGTGCCTCAATGAGTGTTGCCGCATTTGTTTGTGACGAGATAACCCAATTTCTCGCCACTCCCAACTGCGCTGCGAGGAAATACCAATAGAGGTTGGGAGCAGTTAGGCCCCAGCAACCACTGTCTTGATCAGACGGCCCCTGGGCAATGTGATCATCATATTGGTCCTACTTCTATGAACCTGCATTCCAAATAAGTTATCCATGTATATGAGGTCAGTATCAGCCTCTAGCTTTGGTCTGCTTGTACCACTGATGTACACAAAATGGATACATGGTTATGTAAGGTGTTGGGAAATCCCTAGTTTGTGTAGGTGGTGATGGAGAATCAATTGCTTGGTCGAGGTGGGATGTAGGGCTGCAGGGATAAGTGGGTGGAGGTGATTGTCAAGGTTCAGAATGCAGTGGTGCACTAAGTAATTACAAGTAGATTGGTGCTGCTCTGTTGCCATGGAGGTCCTGCCCTCAAGGCTATTTTTAAAGAACTGGGATTCCAATCTGCTAGTTTCTCAACTGGTAAATTAGTTAAAAGAGGAAGAAAATAATCACCACAAAGGCCTGAATATTCAGGAAGCCCAATGATCTTTGTAATGCTCACAGTGTATTTTTATCAGGGGCGCTATGTGCACTAAAATTTTTACCAAAGTGGGGTTTCTGTTATTCAGCACTACAAACTGGCAGTGGAGCACATAGGTTCTTTTCCATATACAGTAGGAACTGAACATCACCTATACAGATGTACAGTCGTACACCGTCTCAGTGTACATACATTGTTTCTCTAAGCAGTAGATGGATATCACTGACCTCCAAGGCCTATTAAGAGCTTCCCTCAGGGTAACCTGCCCCTAGATGGTGGCATTTAACTAGTCAGCCCATATCTTATCGTATTTGCCAGGGCAGCCTCTGGCTAGATAGGTTAGCTGGATAAGTGGGAAGTTTTGTTGAATGAGGAGGATCCACCTCTTTTTAGAGTAGGTGTCTCTCTCCCATCCATGTCAGGATCAGTGCCTTCCAAGTGCAAAATAGTAATGACCTCCATAGGTCTCTTTTTGGTAAGTACAAGCTCGTCAGTTATGCCCAGTAGGCAAACCTGGACTTTTTTGAAAGGATACTTTGTCTTGGATAAGGTCAGTTATTTTATTCCAGTCCTGTGCTATTTTGGCATGACCACATCATATGTATAAATGTGGCCCTACTTTCTTTGTACTTGGGGTAATAAGCCTTATTAAAGGAGTTCAAAAACTGTAATCCCCCTTAGCCTTTGGGGAATGACGATAAACATATTTCCAATTGCAAAGCATTATTTTTTATTAGCCGTTTCTTGTGTTGTAATCACCTTACCTTGCAGCACAATCTCTTCCCCCACACAACAGCTAATTTCAGCAGTGCTTAAAACCTTCACGGGGCGCACCAAATTAGATTAGTCTATCACTAGTTACAATTAAGAATTGGTACGCTTGGGCAGTACACTCCTCCAGTCCCATTCTTGTACCGTGAGCTCCGGTATGTCGAAAAAAGTGGGAAATAGATGACAGGATCGTGGAGATCAGGTTGCCATATACCTTGGGGATTAGTTTTTTGGGTGCAGGCGCCATCAAGGTTGCTTCGAAAGCAGTCATGGTAATTGCTGGTTGGGTTGTATAGAATTGGGTGAGGAAGGCCTGTAGTATTCGCAGATAGACTATGTGGGGGATTGAACTCCCTGGGTTGTCCCTAACCAGTTGGCCTCTCTGGTAATTAGTTTCCCCTCATTGGCAACATTCCCCAGTGTTTTGATTCTTATTTTGGGCCATATAATATAGGCAAATAAGTTATGGAAGTGTGGTGAGAGTTGCCCCACAGTGGTAGTGCAGGTGACAGGAGTGTTGGGGCACAGCCAAAATAGCTGGAATGTGGAATACCACACAGTGTGTGGTGTTGCTAAGATTGAATAGTCAGTGCCAAGATCAGCCCTTTTCCTGCAATGGATTTATTTCAGTGACTCCACCAAGCTAGCCAGGGTTGAAAGTTAGGGTTGTTGGGCTCTGGGTTGAACCACCAAGCAATATAGTACAGTTGTGCCTCTAGGAAATATCAGGAAACCCTTCAGCTTGGCCCTGGCAAATCTGGGGTGTTTCTTGACCCAATAGAATGATGCCTAAGATCCTTTGATCTGTACAAACATTGATTTGGGAATATACACAAGTGTATTGTGATGCACATACAGTTATCTAGGCAAAAAATCCATCTTCAATTGGTTAATTCTCCCCCTGACTGTCAGCAGGAGGGAGGCATATGTGCTCAGTTTCTGAGTCATTTTATCTGTGATTAGCTGCAGGTTGGGGGAGATGAACTGTTTAATATCTCTTTCTACCATGATGCCTAGAGTTAAAGGAATCGGCCCAGGCTAGTGGAGTTTGTGGGAAGGTGCCGGGGTCAAGGTTTTCATCTCTGGGGAAGATATTGGATTTATCCCAATTAATTGTGAGCCCTGACTTTTCCCCAAAGTTGTCAACTAGTTTAAGCACTTCTTGTAGCGAATGTCTGGGGTCATGTAGCTATAGGAGGGCATTGTCAGCATAGAGGGAGATGCATTCTTCTACCCTACCTAGCTGTAGCACATTAAGGTGAGATCTGGGGAGATTTAGTCGCCCGACAACTAATCACCTCTTCTTTGGGGCAACTAATCTCCCCGAACTGCTTCCCCCTGTCTTCCGCCTGCTACAATGAAAAATCACCTGCGGCATGGCACTCACAGTGCTTCATTTTCCGAAATCGCCCGAAGTTGCCTCACAAGGAAACTTCGGGCGACTTTGGAAAACGAAGGGTTGTGGAGAGGCCCCTGGTGGTGAGTCTCTGTTGGGGACCCAGTGGGCTTTCTCCACCATGTAGTAGGTCGCTCAACCAGGCTTCAGCAAATAGAGTTGGACCTGTCCCCACCACTCTTATGGCAAACCTACAACTCTGTTGTTCCGTTGCTGTCTGTTTTCAGTCATCCAGCCTGCTGGATTGAGACTGAAGATGCTCCTGCAGAGCCTAATGCTTTGCCACCGCGGGGTATCCTCTAGTGTGGAGAGTCTAGTTTCGACTTCAGTCATCCTTTCCTATAGGACTTGCAGGTCTTAATGAGGGACAAGTCTGTCCTGACTTCCTCTATTATTGTGGAGAGTGCTGATCGGCAGTCAATCGCACCCATTAATAGCAGTACCTCCAGGTCCGCAAGCACTAGGTGAGGAGTCGTGTCCTTCAGCATTGCTAGGCCAAGATCACCATCTGGGCCTTCCTGCCTGTTGTATTGCTCCAGTTTTGCTGCTGCCTCACTCCTCGCCATTTGCAGCTTGTTGCCACCCATAACTGGTGTTGGTGGTGTGTGGAGTTTTCATCACATTTAAGGGGGGTCAATGTTGTCCCTGGTTCAGAAGCACAGGTGGTGTCTCAGGATAAGAGACTGCTGAGCTCCCAGATGCATTACAGCTCAGGTCGCCATGCAGACCACTCCACCATGTCTTTTTTTCTTAATGGCCAATAACTCAACCAGGTGCTTATGCATTGCAGGGATTAGGCATATCAAATTCTATCTATACATTCAAGTTTTTAGCAAAATCCATAAGGAAATGGCATCATTCAAGAATAGCCACCTTCCATTGTCCCGCACAGAAAAGTCCATAAACTAAATTCTGGATTTGGTTGGAAGTCTAGGGCATCGCAGGTTATAAATACACCTCTGATCAGTGTGGCAGATTCTAGAAAGCATGTTGGAAACAGGGGCATATCTACAAAGGAGGTATAGGGGGCCCATGAGACCCTAATTAATAAGCACTTTCAACATATATTGTTAAAAAAAGGACAATATTGGGGGCCCTAGAATTAATTTGCTGTCGTAACATCTAATTACACCACTGGTTGGAAACATGAAGACATTGGCAAGCAAAGGCAAGGTTCTAGAGTCTGGAGGAAGAGGCAGTGGGCAGGCTAGGAGAATTAAAAGCAAAGATTATGCCAGAAACATTAATGATCAATGAACATTTTGTTTTTCACTGAGTTTTGTGGAAGTACACACATTTTGAAAACAAAGTTGGATTAAATGACAACTTTATTATGATCATAACATTATTAAACCACCACATTCACATTAAGGCACAGTACATCCTCAGAAGTGAGGTTCTGACTGTTACGGTTGGTCATCTTCCTGCTTGGCTAAAAAGCATCTCCTGGCTGATCCTATAGACTGATGCTCTCTGGCAATGATTTTGTGCTAACAAACTGTTGAACCTCCTGTTCCCCTGCAGAAATACTCTGCCAAAGCTCAACAAAGCACCCCTGTGGTGGCAATGTTCACCTTGGGCACCAGTACTACTGACTCTGCTGACACAGTGTATATTTCATGCTTATTCTCTCTCTCTATATGGCTCAGAGCTGCAAACCAGCAACAACTGATTGTGACCATGTGACCAAAGTTGACTACCCACTATCCCTTGTTCAGGAGAGTACAGAGAAGATTGCACATGTTGCTATGATGAATAAAGGATTCCTGCAAGACAACTATTCTAGGTCCATCTCTGAAGGCTTTTCTAAGCTTTGGTTCTCACCAGAAGTTTCCAGAAAGCATAAAGTAACAGCCGAGGGCAGTATATCCAGGTAAGCAGTGGTGGAGACACAGTCTGAAGCAGCAAACAAAAGTTATTAACCACACACTTACACAGACTGAGAAGAACAACATATAAAGACAGACTAATACAGATCCTTATATATTTACAGATATACAGTACACGTGTGACTGCTAGGGATGTAGCGAACGGCGGAAAAAATGTTCGCGAACATATTCGCGAACTTGCCTCCAAAAATGCGAACGGTTCGCGAACGTCGCAAACCCCATAGACTTCAATGGGAAGGCGAATTTTAAAAGCTAGAAAAGACATTTCTGGCCAGAAAAATGATTTTAAAGTTGTTTAAAGGGTGCAACGACCTGGACAGTGGCATGCCAGAGGGGGATCAAGGGCAAAAATGTATCTGAAAAATACATTGTTGACACAGCGCTGCGTTTTGTGCTGTAAAGGGCAGAAATCACACTATGTCACTCAGGTGATGTTTCTGGACACGGAATGTGAAAAAGCTCACACAGCTAGGTGGCACTTGGTTAAAGACTGGGCAAACAATGCCTGCAAGGGCAACGTATACAGTAGTGGATACGGAATATATTATTGCTGCTGTAAAAACATCACTCAGGTGATGTTTACGGACACGGAATTATTATTGTTATTTAGACAGAATGTGAAAAAGCTCACACAGCTAGGTGGCACTTGCATACCTCCCAACTGTCCCTCTTTTGACCACTCAACCCCCTGTCCCTCTTTTGTACTGGAAAGTCCCTCTTTTCTCTGCACTGAACAGCCAGCAAAAAAACAGTTTCTAACTTAATTGGCTTTTGGCAGAGAGCTCAGAACAGCTAACAGGTGCAAATAAGATACTTTGTAACAATTTTGACTCTGGTTGGTGCTGGTAGTGGTGAACTACTAGGAGGAGCAGCACACCAGTCCCTCTTTTCGCTGAACTGAACAGCCAGAAAAAAAACAGTTTCTAACTTAATTAGCTTTTGGCAGAGAGCTCAGAACAGCTAACAGGTGCAAATAAGATACTTTGTAACAATTTTGACTCTGGTTGGTGCTGGTGGTGGTGAACTACTAGGAGGAGCAGCACACCAGTCCCTCTTTTCTCTGAACTGAACAGCCAGAAAAAAAACTGTTTCTAACTTAATTAGCTTTTGGCAGAGAGCTCAGAACAGCTAACAGGTGCAAATAAGATACTTTGTAACAATTTTGACTCTGGTTGGTGCTGGTAGTGGTGAACTACTAGGAGGAGCAGCACACCAGTCCCACTCCCCAACACAGCTAGACTAATAGCACTGGGCTCTTACAGTAGCAAAGTAAAAAAAACAAAAAAGAAAATAAAAGCAGTCCTTACAAGGACTATTGGGTTATTACAGCAGTCAGCAGATGAGATCAGAAGCAGTGCCCACAGCAGCTACATACAGAGCACTGCAGTAGAAGGTAGATTACTAGTCAGCAAAGCTAACTAACCTAAACTCACTGTCCCTCAAATCCCTGCAGAGTTCTGTCCCTACAATACAGAGCAGTATCAAGTAGATTACTAGCCAGCAAAGTTACTATCAACTGTCCCTCAAATCACTAAACAGCTCTCTCCCTACACTAGCTCTTCCAAGCACACACAGGCAGAATGAAAAAACGCTGCAGGGCTTCAGTTTATATATGGAAGGGGAGTGGTCCAGGGGGTGTGGGGGTGGTCCAGGAGGGAGAGCTTCCTGATTGGCTGCCATGTATCTGCTGGTCTGGGGTGAGAGGTCAAAAATAAGCGCCAGCTAAGGCGAACCCAAATTGGCGAACGTCGCGCGACGTTCGCGAACATTCGGCGGACGCGAACAGCCGATGTTCGCGCGAATTAGTTCGCGGGCGAACAGTCCGCGACATCCCTAGTGACTGCATGCACTGGCATACAATTATATTATTTGTCCATTTTCTGCTTCATATAGTACCAGTCTACTATATAGAACTGCTAACATGAGAGCATTCTTAAGGATTAAAACACTGCCCAAAAAAAGTAAAATAGTTATTAACCTCTGGGACATCCATGAGATGAATCGGAATTTAAAATTTTTCTACGCTTACAGTTGGAAATTGAAATCTGGCAGACTTTAGAGACTGTAGGGGTCATACTTCAGGTTCCTAAGAGGCCCAGTCCAGCACTGTTCCTGATTACCCCGCTGTATGTGTAAGAAATGGGGTTATGTGGGGGCAGTGTTACTGGGAAGTCCCCAATGATGTGTAGGTGGTGATAAAAAAATCAATGATAATATGAAAGTAGGATGCAGAGCTTCAGGGATAAGTGGGTGGAGGTGATTGGCGAGGTTGAGAAGGCAGAGGTAGAACTAATTAGAAGTACATCTTCTGTGATCCCCTTTTGCAGTGGAAGGAAACAAGAGAAAAGAGCACAAACCTCTACCATCATTTAAGATGAACCCTCTATCAATTTACAATGCTAGACTACCCCCCCACACACACACACATACACACACACACACACACTGCTTTGTAAGTCAAAAATGAAGCTGCATGCGTGAAGCTGATCACCAAATCTTGTGCATTGCGTCAAGAAGCAAATTCCCCTACTTTGACACAAGGAGCTCATTAGCTCCTACAGAATGGGGATCTTGTCTTCAGTTTCTTCCACCCCTGATATTGACAAGAATAACCAATGCATGCAAGTAACTGAATCGCTATTGCTATTAAAATCCTATTGAGAAACTGGTTGGCTGCACAGGGTTTTAGTAATAATAAGACGTGTTGCGGGTTAAATGTATGGGGTTCTGCACAAGATTTATGATTATTACCTAATTATTATGTTATGATGCTACATTTATTGTAAAATTATACAGACCAGACTTTTAACTGTATTTGGAAACAGCCTTTCCATTTAACATTTAATTTTATTATATTTGCCCCCCCTTGCTAAGGCTATGATTTGATTAGGCTATGGAATAATTGCTTATATCCCTGGGTGCCTCCTTTTAGCTGTCACTTTCCTTGGTGTTCTATGTATTCCATTCACAGAGCAGATTCATTCTATGGGTCAGGGATCCCTCGGTCCTAATATTACTATGGAAACTTTAGTTGCCAAAAGGAAATATATTGACTGCGAGAAAATGGGGGGGGTTGCATCTCTGCAGTAACATAAACAATAGATTATTTAATGACGCAGAAGAGGTTATTGTTTAACTCGTGGTTGACAGTCTGCCGAATAATACACGGACCGTGATTAGGGAAGCAGAAAAGGCAGTGAAGGGTTAAAATGCAGCCCTCCTTAAAAGTACATCCTCTGCATTGATGACATTGCCAACATCTGGATCCAACGTCATCAGGGGAGGGACAGGGTCTCGGAGATGGTCACGCAAGAATTAATGATTGAGAGCAGCTTCCATTTTCTATCTCTGTGCCGCAAACACAGCAATTAATGTGATGCATTAGTATCATTATTATTTGTACACATAACAAAAGTTTATTGCGTATAGGTAGATACTTTCTTTAACTGTAAATACATAGGGCTCTGCAGCAGCAGCAGTGCCATTATTAGCAGGGTTTATGAAAAGAATTAGTGAGAAAGAACAGGGATATGGAATAAATATATGGATATGGAATATATGCTAGCTGCAGGGTCCGGGAGCTTTGTAGAATTTTTTTTTTTATTAATGACAGATAAATAGATCTATAGATAGATACATTGATCTATAGATAGACTGATCTGCAGAATGAGATGTCAATTTCAAAAAAGGAATATGAGATAAAGCGTTAAATTGCATCTAATTAGAGGGGCATAAGGCCTGCATTTCTCTGTTGATGGAAAACAAATGGGAGTAATTTGTAAGGAGCTGACCTTACGGAGGTGTGCCCTATACATAGGGAAAAATCTTATGAATGAAATTCCAGAGGTGTGGTGTGTGTGTGTTGCCACTGCTGCTGCAAGTGGCCCTGTGTGTGTGTACTCATTAGTATTCTGGTCACAGCCCCTTCTGATTCACAGACTTGGGAGCTGATCAGGAATATAAGCAAACACTTTGACGTCAGAGTTGAGATTTTTCAGCAGACCCAATGGGGCAAGAATATTAAGTGCAAGTCAAAGACAGCTATCTGCTAACATTATTAGCCATGTTAACCAAGGAATGAGACTTAACAAGGACTGCAAGGACTAGCACAAATGGACAGAGCTGGAGACAGAGGAAATCTGAAAGGTAAGGAGGCATGAGGCTGTAGAACTGCTCATAGCAATGGGAAAGAGAGGTTGGAGCATGTGGGTATAGACTGACTGTATCTGTGGGCATAGAACTACATGTGAGCATGTATCAACCATCTAGAGACAGACATAGAGATAGACACTTACATATATTAATATATATAAAGAGAGACATAATCAAGTGTTGAGCATATACATGCTGTTAAAGTGCAGATCAGTCAATATGTGACTGCTGTTTAAGTTAATATTTAAATATATATATAAAAATGTACACTGCTCTAAGAAGTGAATTTTGATGGATGGCTGTCTATAAGCAGATGCATAAATGTGCATGTGTGCATGCACTACAATTGGTGTGCATAGCTATTTATATCTCCAGCTATATATATCCAGGCATGGGTCCTAGAATTAGACTTCTCGCCAGACTTTCTTAAAATGATACACATGGTTTAGTGCTGTCCTTTGGAATGTACAAAATGCTGTTTATATGAATTAGTAGAGATATGTAGTCAGTCAAGACTAGAGAAAGAGTTAGTGATTTATTGAATCATTGATAGAAAGCTCAGTGCAGCATGCATGATGCCTAAGCTATCAATCCTTTTTCTAAGGAGGATGCACTTGCTAATTGTTATAAATGAAAGGAGCCTTTGCTTTGTGAGCTGCAGCGCGGGGAGCTGCAGGCCCCCTTGCCTTGATAGTATATAACAATTAACATTTTTGTGGTGAGATCAGAGTTTCATGTGCTGGAGAGGGGATGGGGATATTAAGAGCCATAAATGCAATTAATTATGGTTGAGAGAATGATCTAGAATTTTTTATCTTATAGAAACAGAGCCAAGGTGTGCTTCTCTTTAGGGGGTATTACAAGAGGCTGTGGCTATTTCTAGCAACCTTATCCAGCAGCCAGAGGGAATCCTACAATATCCTAATGCAGTCACATTATCCAAAACAAAAAGTCATGGTATGATGTGTCTGAATGATTGTGCTATGGAAGGGACTGAATGTTCAAGCCTTACCTTAGAGAGAGCTTGATTGATGTGAGTAATCCTGCAGGCAAATATATGGTATCCTTCCAGTTGCTGAGTAAAGACATGTATATATCTAGGGATGTGATATTTGAAGAGGGAGGTTTATTCGGAGGCTTATGGCAGGATCCTTTGTTATTGAGACACAGATCATATAATTTACACCTTCCATTGTTGCTAGGCATATCTTGGCATATCAGGTATGTCTGTAGCAAGAGGCTGGCACAATGTGTGGGTGCACAAAGTGCTTCTTTAGCTCACCTTGAATAAAGAGAAAGGGGAATTCAGGCTCAAGGGCACGCAGAATCTCTTAGAGCAAAAGATCCAGAAAGCTAGGAAGCCAAAGCACCTTCTCCGGCAGATTGTTCTGTAATGAGGTGCCTGGCATGTGACAGACGTCTGCAGAAAGAGAGGACGGCAGTTTCAAGGGCCTCTGTAGAATGGGTGTCTCTAATTACTTATATCTGCCAGATTGGAGAGAAGCAAATTGTATCCCAGCCCCCTTAGGCAATAAGGGAGATCGCCACTTATAATATATATTAATGCCTCAATGTAATTTTAACCCATGGCATTCCTCAGGGAATTATACACATCAAAGTGGGTAGAAATGCACATGAAGTGCTGTTCTCTGTTTTGATGTGGGGTGATTAACACTCCAAAGCATGTTGTGGAATGTTTTAGCCTGCACCCTAATGATGAGGGCTCCATCTCTGCTGTAGCTGTGTATCATAATGTTCTTTTTTTTTTGTCTTTACATTGTGATCCCTTTCAACATTCAGCAATGATTCACCAGCCTGAAGTCTCCCTTATGGACCACCTGGTGAATCTCCACAATGATTCTTCTGGTAGGATGTTCCACCACCAGCATGACCCTTGGGACACAAACTCTTCCACCGTCATCACATCTGACCTCTCCCCAGATGAATCTGTCAATCCATGGGACATCATACTCTGTGTGACAGGGACGATCATGGCTTGTGAGAATGCCATAGTCATAGCTATTCTCTTCTATACACCCTCTCTGCGTGCCCCTATGTTCATACTCATTGGCAGCCTGGCACTGGCTGATCTTCTGGCTGGCCTGGGGCTCATTGTGAATTTCATAGTGGTTTATGTGTTTAACAGTGAACTGGCTACCCTGAGCTCTGCTGGACTATTGCTAGCTACTTTCTCAGCCTCTGTGTGCAGCCTGCTGGCCATAACATTGGACAGATATCTGTCTCTCTACAATGCCCTCACCTACCACACAGAGAGGACTTTGACCTTTACGTATACAATGTTGATCTTACTCTGGGCCTTATGTATCTGCATTGGTCTGTTACCTATCATGGGGTGGAACTGTGTCAGGGAACCATCATCTTGCAGTGTCCTGAGGCCAGTCACCAAGAACAATGCAGCAGTACTAGCGGTCTCATTCCTATTGCTTTTTGCCTTGATGATGCAGCTGTACCTGCAGATCTGTAGGATCGCTTTCCGACATGCCCAACAGATTGCCGTGCAACACCAATTCATGGCTACATCCCAAGCTTCCAGTACCAGGAAGGGGGTTTCAACATTGTCCCTTATACTGGGCACCTTTGCACTTTGTTGGATTCCATTTGCTGTCTATTCCCTGTTAGCAGATTCAAGCTATCCTATGATATACACCTACTGTTTGGTGCTGCCGGCGGCTTTCAATTCTGTTATGAACCCCATCATATATGCCTTCAGGAATCCTGATATTCAGAAGTCACTGTGGCTGGCTTGCTGCGGCTGTATACCACCCAGATTCTTGTCTGGACCCAGAACTTCCAGTGATGTATAATATTCACAGACTGTGTGATTAGAGAGGGACTTGTGACGTGCCAAGTTGGGAGGGAATATAAAAAAAAGATGTCAAACTATTGTTTTATTTTTACAATCGATAAATTATTTATTGCTTTAAGATGTGATAAGGATATTTAAAGAAGCACTTAACTATTTGCTCTGTTTTTACCCAATGATTTGTTGGCCTTAGAGAGAATATCTCATTAATGAACCCCATTCTTAATTGTTTTTCTAGCTTCTGTAGGTGGACATTTACCCTTCCACTTCAATTTGGTAGTTAATAACAGTCTAGGTGGGGTAACTGCTTTTGCCCTTAACACCATACAACTGTTGTTATTGGTATTTCCCCCATTCACTAATCAGTACCTCTAGAAAATTTGCATCAATACTGTTTTCCTTGGACAATTACAATATTCTAAAATAGGTAAATTAGATTGCCTTCTTCTAGCTGAGGTCTACTAAAACTGCCAGTATCCTCTGCCAGCTGACCACTGGTATTTGCTATTAACGACAGCTGAAGGCAAAGTCGTACGAGATCTTTTGTGGCAAAAGCACGCCACTGTGCTGCCTACGCTCAAACACTCATTTTCGTTGACAGATATAGTAATAGCAACATCTGAAATAATTTCCAGGTCAGTGGCCTCTGCAAGTTTCACTAGTGATTAGGAAACCCAACTTGAGGTGTGGGAGAATCCTTGAGAATTAGGAGAGGTGAATGCAGAGCAAGCAGTATAAAGGTAGTCACTTGGAAGCCTTAGAAGGCACCGAGCTGCACACTTCCCATTCAGTGCCAAACACAAGGATTGAAGCTGCTATATTAATACATGCCTGTCTTTTTAAAGGGATGATTTGTGAAAAAAATACCGATCCCGTTAACAAGAAGTAGAGGATATGTTGTTTCTTGCCTTTAAATAATGCTTCTGTTTTCTGAGTCCACTTAATAATGATCTCTGCAACAGTATCCCGACTCTCATGATAATGCCAGATCAGACTCATGCCTAGAAATGGAGATAAGCAAAGATGCAATGTTCAGCAGAAAACCATGCCCTTGTTATGCTAGATAAATTGTGCTTGCCAAAAGCTATACTGTATTTATCCTTCAATAGAGCTTTTGATAAGACCATTTAAAATTATCTGAAATAATATGTGTTCTGCTAAGTGAGAGCACTATGCTGCTGGCTAGGGGCCTTGCCATGTAAATTTCATCCAACTCATCCTGGGTCAATTCAGATGACTAAGTAAGGCTGGTAAAAAATATACAGGCCCTGTGCTTTTAAAACTATTATATAAAGATCTCAGCAAGCAAGGCAGCACCTAAACCTGTCACCTCTGAGAGTCCTAACTCTGTCCCATGATCTTAATTCCTTTTTCTCAGTACAATCACCAAGACACAAGGGAAGGCCAAACTAGCTAAAAAAGCAGATCTTTCTGGGCATGGCCAGCTCAATGGGCAACTATTTATTTAGACTCCCAGTGTTCATAAAACAAATTAAAATTTATGAATATTGGGCAATATGGAAATAACCCATAGACATATTCTTTCAGTCTCTAAGTTTCCTATATAAGTTATTTGATGATTGGTTGCTATGGGTTACAATAATGGTACACATTTGCCCAGTGCTAGTAAATAAGCCCAACTGTGTGCAAAAATCATTGCTTCTTTGGACAGTCGCATTAATACAGAGGACTGGAAGCTACTATATTGCTTACTTCAGCTATGCATGCTCCATCATGAATATGAAAATTTTATTCATGGCATTAGTTGAGTTGAGGTCTTTGGGGAATGGCTCAGCAAAGCCAGCAACATATCATCTCCCACTCTGATGTGTAAACACTGATATGCAGGGAAGGAATTAATGTGGACACAATAAGTTGTGCTCCAGACATGGAAATATAATTGTTTATACTCATTGAGTAATATTGAGTTATTGAATTTGTCATACATTTTTATATTTTAACATCCTGCCCAGAAACTGCATTAGTTTTATAGATATCTGCAGATTGTCCATACTGTACATGGTACTGGGTGTCCATAATCTGATTATGTCCCCTATAGGAGTACGTTTGGTCATTTAATAGGCGCTATATCGGGCATCCTCTAGGTGCTCTTTAAAAAGATCCTTTTGGTGCCATTTCATTCCTTAGTAGCACCTATTGGCTTCTCATTATAGTTCCCACTAAACCACTATAATGGCTCCATGAAGAACAAAACCTTTACTGGGATGATAGAGCCTAATAATTTAATTGCCGGCTTATTTAGATCTCCTGCATCGGCCACAGAAATCACAAACATGTTTTGTCTAATTAATTGTGAAACACACCTCATACGTGCAGATATGTGAAATCTGAAATCAAGAAAAATGCTTGCCCCTTTGAACTCCTACTTGTAACTGTTTTGAGATAATGTGGGGAAAACCGAGCAGTCTCCAAAACAAAAATAACTGGTTAATGTTTAAGATATAAATTAATGTCATTCATAAAAATGCTAAATATTTATGTAAGGGGTCTGGGGCAAATGTACATAGGTTGGCATAATTTACATTTTACGCCAGACTGCCATGCAGTTCTGTTATAGAGAAGATGTAGAGTAGCTTGTTCTTCCTGCTTATAGAGCAGAAACAGAACAGGTAGTGGGTAGAGGTACATGGTAGTTGCTAGAATGCACCATTATTAGTAACTACTTATCAGTATTTCTGAGTTATGAAGGCTTACAGCCCTAGTGATTTATATGAAAGCACTTTTTCCCCCTTTGATACCCTACCTAAGGGTTAAGGCAGATGGAGTGGTGTCAGCATTTTGCCTGCTGTGATTTTTTTTTTTCTTTGTTAAAATAGCATAAAAATTCCTGAAATCGCCACCAAATTTTCATGAAAAAAAATATGTGCCATTGTCCTAAAAGTTAATGCTTAGAAGAAAGAGCAAATTGTATGTAAAAGCCCTGTGGTTTATCCATGGATATTGTTATGTTGGTTTAGCCATAAAGTGCCACCAAATTACCTTTTAAAGGTTATCTTGCTTTTTTCTGTTTTTAAATGTAGCACCTCTCTCTCGGTACTTATACCCCATAATAATCTTGGGAAGTTTTAGCCTTTCTGGGAAATGCTATTCTTTTAATTAAAAGATTTCTTTCCAGGCCTTCTATCCCAAAGTTTCTATGTTTGATGCAAAAAGATAAAATGGATCCCAATGCCGTCCCTCTCCGCTCCCAAACAGATCGGGCCATGTTACTTTGCATGATCAGGATGTCTACTTGCTTCTCGGCAAACCCATTTATTACATGGATGTGACAATTCAAAGCATGGAAGATTTCTTGTCTATATTTTTTTTAACTCATTTTCAGATTTATTTATTTATGTACTTGTCCTGTGTTTTCAAGGAACAAAACAGAGTCTACTCCAGAGTTATAAATCATTATTTTTTTATATATACAACAGTGTTCAATGCAAATATGTGATACTTTCTGACTTCTCATTTTGTACCTTCAATAAAAATGCAGCTTTCAAAATCAGGCTTTTTTGCAGTGGTTTTTTGATTTTGTTGGGAAAGATGAATGCCACCGTCACTTATATTTTTTCTCTGCCACTATTTCAGGAATGTTTAGCTCCCAAAAGGATTCAGAATTTATTCAGACTTTTAGAAGTCAACACAATTGTATCTGTATTTCTTATAATGGAGCCACAAGTATGTTAGAATGTCATCTGCACTGAGTGACAGACCAGCCGAAAATCAATTGTTATACTGCAGAAGAATAAATATTGGAATAAAAACCATCTTACCAGAGGCTAAATTGATCAGGGGCTAAAAAGATTTTGTTCTAAGCTTACTAAATTCCACTAAGGGTGGTGGCAGACAAATCTTCTCTACTTCGGGTGACTAATCTCCCCGAAATGCCTTCCCGCTGGCAAGAATACGAATTGCCGGCGCGATGGTATACAAAGCGCTTCGGATTTCTGAAGTTGCCCGAAATTTCCTTGTGATGGGACTTCGGAAAGTGATTTGTATGCCATCCCGCCGGTGATTCTTATTCTTGCCGGCGGGAAGGCATTTCACAGAGATTAGTAGCCCAAAATAGAGAAGATTTGTCGCTGGGTGACTAATCTCCCTGTCTGCCACCACCCTTATGGGTTGTTCACCTTTAAATGAACTTTTAGGATGATGTAGAGAGTGATTTGTAGTTGGCTTTAATTTTTTATTATTTATGGATATTTAGCTTTTGATTCAGTAGTTCTCTAGTTTGCAATTTCAGCAATCTGATCCAAATTACCCTAACATCCATGCATTTAAAATCAAGCCCCACTGAAAAGTTGCTTAGAAGTGGCCATTCTCAAAAGACTCAATGACAAGATGCCAATAGTAGCAGAAAAGAAAATCCAGCAACATTGATATAGAATTGACCATTCCATAACATACTCAAGGCTTTTTGCCGCCCTTGGTAACTGGCTGCTAACTGCTGTCTGATGCAAGGTTCTCACCTTGCCTCGTGACAGGAGCAGCCCTGAACATACTATAAGGTTACTTAAAAGTGATGTACCAATATGCATTAGATACACAACTTCAGTTCATGCTAGTCTCCCACAAGCATACCACAGTAACCATTGTATAATGACTTGTGTTTCTTATTCTTAAGATCAATGACCCAATATACCCCTTATGATGCAACAGTAACTGGACTGTGAATTCCATAGGGACAATACATGTCCAAATAATCTCATTGGGCAAACAGTCTTCGACAATCTGCAGCCTGTGTGCAAGGGTTTCATTGCCTCCACTAGTATGGAAGGTACAAGGTGCTGCTGACAACCATGGTAAGACTTGCATAAAAAAGTATGTGTCAAAAGAGGATCCTTACAAACATACAAAAAGGTACAGCACAATTAGAAGTGATTTTTATAAGTCACATAAAGATAATTAAAAGACTAAAAGTTTTATGCATACCATGACTTTGGGCCTCCCTAGTAGTTTGGAAACCTCTGCTCTAATTGGATTAGTATTGCAAGTGGCAGGGTTCAGCTTTTATTGGTTCCTCATTTATTTATTTATTGTGCTAATTGAAAACAGTGTTTCTGTGTTTGATAGTGGCACAAAATTATACAGAACAAATGTCATGCATTGTGCATGTCTTAGTGACAGAGGGATTCAGAGTGGTACAGTGGGTTCAGTGTCAATACATGAGACAAAAGCATAATTCTTTGGGATAGTGAGCTTACTTGTACTATGCAATGTCAGGCAGCAGTAGGAAGTATATGTGTGTTCCTTGCTATTTTCTACAACTTTTAAATGGTATAAGTAGTAAGAACAGGCAGTGGGGTGAAGTATTGAAGCATTTTGGAAAGTTGTTTAGAATGAAATTTCCTTTCGTTTTTCAGGGTGTAGAGCAGGGTTTATAAAATGTTTTTTTGTGGGATCCAGATTAAATGGGAGATTCTGCCTTGAGACCCACAATTGAGGATAGAATTACCTACCCCCTTTTATTGCTGGCTATTTCAGAAGGAAATTTCACTTTCTCAAAGGAGATCATGGGGTTCCAATTTAGGGTACCAACCCACAGGTTACTGCTACGTATATAGTATATTAATATCATAGAGCAAAGGTTATCTGAATGTTTGGTTTGAGGCTCCTCTTTAAAGGGGTTGTTCCCCTTCCAAATACTTTTTTCAGTGCAATTGTTTTCAGATTGTTCACCAAAAATAAAGACTTTTTTCAATTACTTTCCATCTTTTATTTTTTATTGTTATTTCAAAATCTAAGTTTAAAGTTCAATGTTCCTGTCTCTGGTGTTTGAGTCTGGCAGCTCAGTAATTCAGGTACAGACTCTCAACTCTTACAATTTTGGATTCTGCTCAGCAGGAATAAAGATAAGAAATGTATTAACTAAATGTATCCATTTAGAACAGTTTACGGTCGGCGACCCCAGAGCTGCTTTAGAAGTTGAAAAATTAGACTTTGCACTTCAATATTAGAAGAAAGGTCACATATAGAAAATAGAAAGTAATTGGAAAAAGTTTTAATTTCTGGTGAACTATTTGAAACGGACTGAACTTGAAAAAGTGTTGGAAGGCGAACAACCCCGTTAAAGGATAAGTAAACCTTTTAAATAAGTGAATATAAAATGGAGTGCTCTTCTAAGAAATTTTGCAATGTAAATTCATTAATCATTTTGTTTTTATTCCAAGATATTAAGCGATACAATATGAATTAATTTTTTTACAACAGTACCACCTGCTGGTCATTTTCCCACCAGTCTAACCACCAGTCTTCTGCTTAGGAAATTTATGAGAAAGGTTTCTATTTTTTTCCTAAGCAGAAAAACATCAGAGCAGCCTCTTTCTTCTGACAACTTCCTTGACTACTTGGTTTGTCAGACGATGGGAAACTGACCAGCAGGTGGCACTGCTGTAACAAAATCCATTCATGATAACAGTACAGATATCCCTTACTATCTTGCAATAAAAACAAAATAAATAATGAATGTACATTGCAAAATTTCTCAGAATAGCACCCTCATCAATTTTACATTTACTTATTTTAAAGGTTTACTTATCCTTTAAGGTTTAACTTTTGTTCTGGAGCAACAGTTCCAGAAGCATTGGAGTATTGGGGAATATCTGCTCCAGACAGATGTTTGTAGCCATCTGATTCAGTATTGCTCATCAGTTTTACCTTACATATTAAGCCATGGCTGAGAAGTATGTGTTTTTGTCGTCAGTTTCCCCTAGGGAAACTGAAATACCACCAGTAGGAGAACTTGAAATACCATATGTTCAAGGAAAGCACAACTGGGCTAATTGGTGCCCCTTGTAGTACACTGAACATTCCTACAGCTGTAAAATCAGCCCTCGACTCAGGTTTACAGTAAATGAATGCATATAGGTGCAAACACTTTTGTCAATTGCATTTTCAGTGGCTTTTTTGCTCCAAATTTTTGTATTTAATGCTGTAACCAGTGATTGACAAATAGGAGGATAATCATACAGAATGTACCGCAGTCTCTCCAGCATCAATCACCTTCTCTAGAAAGTAGGCTCCAAAGATAAAGAACTACAGGACATCTCCCCTTTTAAAGGCTAAGGACACCCGACACCCCTGGGCAGTGGTGATTGTGGCCCCTGAGTCATAGCAGGTAGAGGGGGTTGAATCGTAAAATATTTATAGAATACAAAAAGCATCTTGTTCTAATCATTATTGTAATTAAACTAACACTAATACTACTGCTTAAGTCAATCTTTAAACCATAACAGAAGTGCCGAGGTGAGTGGCCTGTTTCCAGCTGACACGGCTCAGTGTCAAAGCTTCCTAGAAAATGGAGAGGAATTCTGGAATTGAGTTTTCATTATTAAATGTTAATAAGCAATCCCTTGCATGCGGCAATGGCAATTGACTTTTGCATCACCACAGCACAGAAAGTAAGAGGCAACGTGGCTCACTTTGTGTTATGCATGGACCTTTTTATTATTATTATTTAGGGAAGCCTAAATGTGTTTTTTCCTGTGAATACAATTATCTATGAAAGCTTATTAGTTGCCATTTACAGGTGGATATACACACAGCAATAGAGTTGGGCTGTCTGGCCAATTTGCTTCCAATATTTCCATCCATTTCCATATGTATGTGGGTCCCTTTAGAGAGAGATACGAAAGAACATTGAGCAGTACTATAGGGTCTCAGTTAATCTTTTTGGACAGAAAATCCAGTCTGCCAGTTGTTTTCAAACTATACAATTATGTAACCAGTATGTGCTGTATTAGAATGTGTTGATTGAACTTACCACTGTACACTGTGGGCCCAGGTGCACATGCCCCAGACCTTCAGCAAAGGGAGCAAACACTAGGAAACATCAAAAGAGGCTGGCACAACCCTGGACCCACAAAGTAGTAAAGCTGGAGTCATATTGTAAAAGGTTAAAAGGTTATTTTATTCCCCAAAATTAAGAACCAAGGCCTGGCGCGTTTCGTGTCTACCAGGGACACTTAGTCATATGAGAATGGATACTAGGAACTGGCTGAGGAGGCGAACTACAAGACCCCTAGATATCTGCTTCATTCATCAGTGATGAGATGAGGTTCACTGAAAAAAGGCCTTCCATAGCTCAAGGTTCAAATTATTATTATTATTAAACATACAGTAAATACCTTTATACCCAAACATATGAAGTTGTCCAAAGGTATTGTAAAGTGATTACAAGCTTCATTTAGACCCCCCCCCTCCACAGGATTGATTATTTGGGGGCAAATCTTGGCTCTGCAAATACCAACCCATGGTAATTGCTATGTGCCACTGTTGTTGGGCAAATTGTAGTAGTTGGAATGGTTGCTATGGCTTATATATTATGCTTTTAAGCACAAACACACTTCCAAATTGATAAGGAGCTACTAGCACCCTTACAGCAGAAGCCTCACCCTAGAATGAAATTGTCTGAAATTTTGGAAGATAAACCCAGTGAGCAAGGATGGAACTATTACTACCCAGGCTTAGTAGCTGCTACATGGAGCTGCCTACATGGAGGCATGCTTCTTTCTTCGTGGCATTATAGAACAATTGGTTCGCAGAAAGTGTTATTTATTTGTGATTTATAGTTTCTTGCTAGTTGCAAGTGTCAGGTACCAAGTATATATATATATATATATATATATATATATATATATATATATATATATATATATATATATATATATATATATATTGTGGTATGGTGACAAAAAGGTCCCCAGTTTCCTGGGGAAAGTGATTGATGGAATGTATGTTGGGCCACGGATTCTCAGATATTGTTACCGAGGTGAGACCAGTAGTGCTGTTACATAGTTACATAGTTACATAGTTACATAGTTAAATTGGGTTGAAAAAAGACAAAGTCCATCAAGTTCAACCCCTCCAAATGAAAACCCAGCATCCATACATACACCCCTCTCTACTTTTAATTAAATTCTATATACCCATACCTATACTAACTATAGAGCTTAGTATCACAATAGCCTTTGATATTATGTCTGTCCAAAAAATCATCCAAGCCATTCTTAAAGGCATTAACTGAATCAGCCATCACAACATCACCCGGCAGTGCATTCCACAACCTCACTGTCCTGACTGTGAAGAACCCCCTACGTTGCTTCAAATGAAAGTTCTTTTCTTCTAGTCTAAAGGGGTGGCCTCTGGTACGGTGATCCACTTTATGGGTAAAAAGGTCCCCTGCCATTTGTCTATAATGTCCTCTAATGTACTTGTAAAGTGTAATCATGTCCCCACGCAAGCGCCTTTTTTCCAGAGAAAACAACCCCAACCTTGACAGTCTACCCTCATAATTTAAGTCTTCCGTCCCTCTAACCAATTTAGTTGCACGTCTCTGCACTCTCTCCAGCTCTGTTAGCAGAGAAATATATATATATATATATATATATATATATATATATATATATATATATATATATATAGACCTGATGAGTGTGTTTATATATATATATATATATATATATATATATATATATATATATATATATATATATACTGCATTCTATTTTACCTTATAAAGATGCTAATAAATGCTAATAAAAGCCATCTGGTTACCTGCAAGTTTACCTTGAAAGCAAAGTGCTTTGTCAAGTGCCTATAAATAACCCCACCATGCACGTAAAGCAACATCTTGGCATGCAGCCTCCAAAGCCATTTATTTAACATCAGGAGTTAGTTATCAAACTGTGCGCGCACTGGATTCAGCTGTCGATTAACCCCTCCACAATGAGAAACTGCATGACAACACATTTTGTCAGTGTTATTACAAAAGCTTCTTAATGGAGAACTTAAATAGCACATTAAAGGAAAACTAAAGCTTAATAAAGAAGTAGGCTAGGAAGTTTGAACATTATGTTTTGGGCTTATGTACCAGCCCAAGGGAACCACAGTCCTTTAGGAGGAAGAGCTGTGACTCCAGATGAGATGTCCCAGTAACTCCCCATCTTCTTTTCTGCTGATTCACTACACATGCTCTGTGCTGCTGTTACTTACTGAGCTAAGGGACCCATTCACAATATACAGTACACATAGAATATAAATGTCACATATAAGGCTGATAAGGCTAGTAATTGATACAGATAATTATTACATGGCAGCACAGAAACCAGTGCAATTAACACCAGAAATTAATAATCAGCCCTGTAGCATCAGCTTATATTACAGGCCAACCTCATTTTCTGCTTGATAATTTGCAACAACCTCTAAGCTTAGCTTCTCAACAGCTGCTCAGAGCCCACTGAGCATGTGAGTGTCACAGACACTTTCCAAGATCATGACAAGTTTGAAGTCCTGGATCATTGCTGCTATTGAAAAGGTAAAATTTTAGGCTGGTGCAATAAATTTAGTATGCAAAAAATATGCCATTTTTAACCATATTCATTTTTTAAAATGGCTATAAATGTTGCCTGTTATATAGTAAACTTACTGTACCACCCCAGACATTCAGCAGCACTATAACAGTAATGCACATGACCTTCAAAGTAGGACCCAAGAGCTCATTACCTTAGAGATTATATACATAAATTATTTGTATAGT
>NC_054386.1:53180287-53185287 GCF_017654675.1 Xenopus laevis | reverse complement strand
AAACTACCAGTTTCCCAGCGTAAAATCTATTCCAATTGGTAAAAGCTGATGAGGAGGGCATCCTATAATTCATTATAAAAAACAGGATAATGAGTACATCTCATTCAACCCCTTGGGGGAGATAGTGTCCAGGGTCCGTATCCAGCGGGCTTCCTTTTGTAGCAGGATCTTCCCCCTATCTCCACCCCTTCTCAATGGGGGAACACAATCAATCAACATTGCCCGCAGTGATGGCAATGAGTGGCCACTGTTCACAAAATGTCTGGCCAGGGGGATTTCAGTTTTCCCGGTAGCCAACGCCGACCGAATTGCCGATCTATGATTGTTCATCCGCAATCTAAAAGATGTAACACATTTACCTATGTAGTATAAGCCACATGGGCAAACAATACAGTAGATCACATGATCAGAGGTACACGTTAATCGGTGTCGTATCTGTAACCTCTTCCCACTGTGGGGGTGAGGGAATGTGTCCCCAGTTAGTAGGCAGCCACAGGTCTTACAATTTCCACAGCAGAAACAACCAGGTTTTCCTCTTGTTAACCACGTGCCGCTGCTCTCATTCTTCAGATCTGTCACCATCAGTACATCCTTTAGAGATCGGCCCCGTCGATAGGCACATATGGGTGGAGCACTTTTAACGAAAGGCAAACTTGAGTCCATTTGTATTATAGGCCAGTGTTTCTTAATCACTGAATTTATCTGTTTACTCACTGGTGTGTAATTCGTCACAAACACCATTCTCTCACCTTCATTTAGTACTCCACCTTTTACATCTCTTTCATTGTTACTACTGTTGGATGCCCTTTCAAGCTCACCATTTAGGAAGTCCCAGGAGTATCCCCGTTCAAGAAATCGATCTCTCATCTCCAATGCCTGTATTTTTGCTGTAGCCCCATCTGAATTAACCCTGAATACTCTCAGGAATTGGGTATACGGGATCGACTTCAGAACAGCAGGGGGATGGAAACTGTGAGCATGTAACACAGTGTTACGATCAGTCTTTTTGCGAAACAATGTGGTACCAATCCCATTTGCTGTTCTGAACAATCTTACATCCAGAAAGTCTATAGTGTCCCTATGGTATTCTGCCGTAAATTTTACAGGGGTGGGTAGTTCATTTAGATAGGTCACAAAACCCTGGGCCCCAATGTGGTCCCCTCGCCAGATAATCAGAATGTCATCGATAAATCTCCGATACAATAACAGATATTGTCCAAATTCGGGAAAAATGTATCGGCATTCAAAAGCATCCATAAAAAGATTGGCATATGAGGGGGCCACATTAGAGCCCATCGCCGTACCCGTCTTTTGTAGAAAGAAGGTCTCCTCAAATCGGAAATAATTGCAAGTCAAAACCATTTCCAATAAAGTGCAGAGGAATTCAACTGGTGGATTCCCTTTATGTCCAGTAGTTAATGCCCTCCTACATGCCGACACACCTCTTCCGTTGGAATAATAGTGTACAAACTGCACACATCAATTGTAATGAATAAGGCATCCTCCGGTAGGGTGCCCACTTGTCCCAATATATCCAACAGGGAGGGTGTGTCAGCAATGTAGGAACGCATCCCAGCACACAGGGGTTGTAAGAAACTGTCCAGGAAGCACGCTACATTGGAAAATAGTGAGCCCCGTGCGGAGATGATCGGACGACCGGGTGGACAAGTGGAGTTCTTATGTACCTTCGGTAAGGTATATATAATAGGACATCTCGGAAATTTGTTTTTCATATATTGGTGACAACTCTCACTTATCCACCCAGCCGAACTTGCCATCTGTAGATAGGTGTCCAATTTCAACTTAAATATATCAGTGGGGTCCCGAGTTAGTTTCTCATATACTCCACCCTCTGTTAATTGTTGTAATATTTCTCCCTCATAATAGGAGCGATCCAGTAATACCACCGAGCCTCCTTTATCAGCAGGGCGTATTATTAGTTCCTTGTCACTCCGCAATGATTCAATTGCAACTCTTTCTTGTTTAGTCAAATTGGAGAAAAATCTATCAGCCCCTTTTAGAATCTCAAGGTTCTCTTTCTCAAGGATCCCACAATATGTTTTAATTGAAGTAGCCGTGTTTGGCGGATCAAAGTTACTCACTGGCCGAAATTTCTCCTTATACTTCTCACTTGGTTTATCTTTAAAATACTCTCGTAGTTTCAATTTACGTTGTAACTTATATGTATCCACTTCCAATCCAAAAGTATCATTTCTGGTTACCGGTACAAATGATAAACCACGTGAGAGGAGAGAAATTTCACCAGGATTCAAAACGTGATGACTCAAATTAAACACTACTGTACTGGTTTCCTGGGTGGTCTGCCTCTGCGGTTTACCACCACCCCTTCTGGTGTGCTTCCTTTTCCTCCTGTGGCCCCTAAAAAATGAACCTGTGTCCGACCATTCCCACCAGTCCCTTCCTGTATAGCACATGATGCGGTTGTCTGTGGGGTCTCAATATCAGAGGTGGGTGAATCCCCGAGCTGTCTACAGTAGACAAATCCCTGGATTTCCTAAATCTCCTCCTAGGTCTTCTCTCAATATCAGATCTCCCAATCAGCCAACCATAGACCCTTCGGTCCTTGTAGTCCTGATTGACCTTAATAATTTTAGCCTGTTTAAACGCAACCAACTCCTGGCGATATTGTTGGACACTATTCTCAAGTTTCTGTAGCCAATTAACAGATTGATCAGCTTTCAGCAATGAAATACTCTGTCCCTCAATTTCAGCAATTTCCATCCGAACCTTCGCTAGCTCCCTACCAGACTCCTCTATCACCAACAACAAGAGATCGAGGGAGCATTTATTCAATATGCCGCACCATCGGCTACAAAATTCAGCATTGGACCGGCCCACAGTGGGCACGTTCCTAATTCTAAAACCCCTCGGTATCTTGTGTTGGCGATAGTAATCAGACAAATAAAGCCCGTGCAGGTTATAATCCACCTCCCTCTTCCTGAGAGTACTCAACTGGTTAAATATGTCTTTAGGGAGCTTACCAGCATGTTGCGCTGCTGCAGATTCCGTGAATAGGATGCGTGCTGCGTCCTCTTGTGTGAAGGCGAATTCCCTTGTAACATCCACATCAAACAGAGTCGTCTGTGTTGCGTCCTCCATTAGCGCTAATCTCGCGATCTCTTCCGGACACTGTGTGTCCCGACTTGTATCCACCGCACGGTGATTCAGTCAGTATTCAGCGGTACCAATTGCCGCCCGATATCAACAATCACTTGTCATCACACTACGTAAGGGGTGCACGTTCAAGACCTCGTCCGGTCAAATACAATTCCACATGTAACGGCACTCACCATATAAAGTATCACAGCTGGGTGCTGACCGTATATCACATAAGCCCAATATGAAAGCACTCACAGCAGATTTCATCAGTGTATATAAAAATTTATTCACCGCTCACATCTACGCGTTTCAACCCTTAATGGGTCGTCATCAGGATAGTGTATCCAAGTGAGTATCACACATTTAAAAATTCTCACACCAATCAGTGTAGTGTTTCAATAGTGACATCATCATCCAATTATCCTTAACCATTACCTACGCAGCCACTATGTAGATACATCTCAATTTAACCCTCTACTTCAGACACATTCTTAGAGCATGAAAAGCCAATGTATATCTAGATAATATACAGTCAAGCAACCTTACATTATAAACTGAATCAATCCCACCAGTTTCTAAACATAATCAAAAATCGCCATCCATATGTAACAAACCTTCCCATTTCAATTGATCACCCCCATCGGTAACATACTATTCAGAATGTGTCATCAGTTAGCATATCCCACACCACTATTAAAAGTGAATATGTGCAGATAAAAAATTTTTTCATCTCCCTTGTAAAGTGCTAAGTGCATAATTAAATATAAGTGCCTTAGTTTAATATAACATATGTCATATAAATAGACATATACATTAAAGTTAAAACATTAAAACTCTTCAATCAAATAGTGTTCTGTGATATAAAGGTTAAATTCAAATCAGCAATAAATAGCCATATCATCCAAATCAAAAAGTTGAAAATTTGAAAAAATCTGAAAAATTTCTAAAAAGTCCAGAGAGATACACGCCAGCGCTGTCAAACTACCAGTTTCCCAGCGTAAAATCTATTCCAATTGGTAAAAGCTGATGAGGAGGGCATCCTATAATTCATTATAAAAAACAGGATAATGAGTACATCTCATTCAACCCCTTGGGGGAGATAGTGTCCAGGGTCCGTATCCAGCGGGCTTCCTTTTGTAGCAGGATCTTCCCCCTATCTCCACCCCTTCTCAATGGGGGAACACAATCAATCAACATTGCCCGCAGTGATGGCAATGAGTGGCCACTGTTCACAAAATGTCTGGCCAGGGGGATTTCAGTTTTCCCGGTAGCCAACGCCGACCGAATTGCCGATCTATGATTGTTCATCCGCAATCTAAAAGATGTAACACATTTACCTATGTAGTATAAGCCACATGGGCAAACAATACAGTAGATCACATGATCAGAGGTACACGTTAATCGGTGTCGTATCTGTAACCTCTTCCCACTGTGGGGGTGAGGAAATGTGTACGAGAGTATTTTATAGATAAACCAAGTGAGAAGTATAAGGAGAAATTTCGGCCAGTGAGTAACTTTGATCCGCCAAACACGGCTACTTCAATTAAAACATATTGTGGGATCCTTGAGAAAGAGAACCTTGAGATTCTAAAAGGGGCTGATAGATTTTTCTCCAATTTGACTAAACAAGAAAGAGTTGCAATTGAATCATTGCGGAGTGACAAGGAACTAATAATACGCCCTGCTGATAAAGGAGGCTCGGTGGTATTACTGGATCGCTCCTATTATAGGGGAGAAATATTACAACAATTAACAGAGGGTGGAGTATATGAGAAACTAACTCGGGACCCCACTGATATATTTAAGTTGAAATTGGACACCTATCTACAGATGGCAAGTTCGGCTGGGTGGATAAGTGAGAGTTGTCACCAATATATGAA